>NW_020867268.1:0-42616 GCF_003369695.1 Bos indicus x Bos taurus | reverse complement strand
CTATTGTAAATAGTGCTGTCATGAACCTTAGGAGTACATGTATCTTTTTGAATTACAGTTTCATCAATATGGATATATGCCCAGGAGCGGGATTGCAGGGTCATATAGTAGCTCTATCTTCAGTTTTTTGAGGACCCGCCATACTGTTTTCCATTAGTGACTGCACCAATTTACATTCTATCAACGGTAAAGGAGTGTTCTCCTTTCTCCGCACACCTTCCAGCATTTGTTATTTGTAGAATTTATTGATGGCTAACTGGTGTGAGTGGTATTCTATTGTAGTTTTGATTTGTATTTCTCTAATAATTGAAACCTCTCATTTTTTAATCCTGTCTTTCTAGTCTTAGGAAGCTCATTTCTATACAAAACTCTGCCAAATGAATGAAGATGCAGAATAGTGCATAAGTCGACTAAATGACTAAAATGAATGTGTAAAGATTGCTTAAGTGTTATATTTTATTCTGAAAACATTTGAAACATTTCTATCTCATCTAACTGTCCCTTAGGATTTTACTTAAAGAAACAAAGCACTCATGTCTTCTGGAATTAAAAAAAAAAAGGAGTCTATAGAAGATACTTATTAATCTTGTTCATTTCTACATCATTGTGTGTTAAAAGTAAAGGGAAAAATCCAAGACAAATATAAAGAGGTAGAGAAGGGAAAGGAAAAGTTAGCTAAGATTTGTTGAATCTGGACCAGACACCATACTAAGCACTTTAGATTCATTATCTAACTTCACAAGCAGAGCAAAAGTAAGAAAAAAAAAATACTAGCCTTCTTATGTTCCTTGATCATGGAGATGAAAGAGAGATACATATTTCTTTTTCTTGTTGTTTTTTTTTTTATTTTTAATTTACTTATTTAATTGGAGGCTAATTATTTTACATATTTTTGGTGGCTTTGCCATACATTGACATAGAATCAGCCATGGGTGTACATGTGTCCCCATCCCGAACCCCCCCCACTCCCACCGCCCTCCCCATCCCATCCCTCTGGTTGTCCCAGTGCACCAGCTTTGAGTGCCCTGTTTCATGCATCGAATTTGGACTGGTGATCTGTTTCACATATGATAATATACATGTTTCAATGCTATTCTCTCAAATCATCCCACTCTCACCTTCTCCCACAGAGTCCAAAAGTCTGTTCTTCATATCTGAGTCTCTTTTGCTGTCTCGCATATAGGGTCGTCATCCATTTCCATCTTTCTAAATCCCATATAGATGTGTTAATACACTGTATTGGTGTTTTTCTTTCTGACTTACTTCACTCTGTATAATAGGCTCCAGTTTTATCCACCTCATTAGAACTGATTCAAATGCATTCTTTATAATATCTGAGTAATATTCCATGTGTTATATGTACCACAGCTTTCTTATCCCACTCGTCTGCTGATGGGCATCTAGGTTGCTTCCATGTCCTGGCTATTGTAAACAGTGCTGTGATGAACATTGGGGTACACGTGTCTCTTTCAATTCTGGTTTCCTCCTCGTGTGTATGCCCAGCAGTGGGATTGCTGGATCATAAGGCAGTTCTATTTCCAGTTTTTTTAAGGAATCTCCACACTGTTCTCCATAGTGGCTGTACCAGTTTGCATTCCCACCTACAGTGTAAGAGGGTTCCCTTTTCTCCACATCCTCCTCCAGCATTTACTGTTTGTAGACATTTTGATAGCAGCCATTCTGACTGGCGTGAGATGGTACCTCATTGTGGTTTTGATTTGCATGTCTCTGATAATGAGTGATGTTGAGCATTTTTTTTCATGTGTTTGTTAGCCCTGTATGTCTCTTTTGTGGAGAAATGTCTGTTTAGTTCTTTGGCCCATTTTTTGATTGATCATTTATTTTTCTGGTATTGAGCTTCATGAGCTGTTTGTATTTTTTGAGATTAATTCTTGTTAGTTTTCCATTGCTTTTTATGTGATCTAGGGGAAAAATCACTTTGCCCAGTCTAAAATGCTCTGGCTCTGATGCTTACATATTAGAGATAGAAATGTTAGTGCAGATTCATGGGAATTGTCACTACAATCCCAGTAGAAAATATCTAGGACACTCCTGACTATCTACAAATCCAATATTTGACAAGAGCGTAGTTGCTATACATAAACCACATTTAAAATATTGGGATTTGTCTGGACACTACACTTCAAAAGAGACCCAAACAAATAGAGGCACATTCACTGGGAGAATGGTCAGGGAAGGGAAGAGATGTGAAATCATGTCCTATGTGGAGAATTCCTACAAACTGGGAAATTTTGCTTAGCTACCAAAAGACTCCAAATATATACTAGGGTGGACTTCCCTAATGGTCCAGTGATTAAAGAATCCACCTGCCAATGCGGGGGACATGATCTGATCCCTAGTCTAAGAAGATTCAACTTGCCATGGGGTGCTCTACTGCTGTGAACCACAACTACTGAGCCACACACTGCCACTCCTGAGCCTGCATGCCCTGGAGCCCATGCTCTGCAACCAGAGAAGCCACACAGTGAGAAGCCCACACACCACAGCTAGAGAGCTGTCCCCAGCTGCTGGCAGCTAGAGAAAGCCTTCACGCAGCAACAAAGACCCAGCACGGCTAAAAACAAAACCCGTACACAGATACATGATACTAAGTCACCTCAGTCAGGTCGACTCTTTGCGACACTATGGACTGTAGGCCTGCCAGGCTCCTCTGTCCATGGGATTTTCCAGGCAAGAATACTGGAGTGGATTGCCATTCTTTCTCCATAATTACATACATAAAATTTAAAAAACACATATGGGTTGTCAGATGGAAGAGGAAAAACAGGTGTTCTATATACCCATCTTTGCTGGGTGTGAGAAGTGCAGGAAGGCCAATTTCAATATGATAGAATAAAGAATTTTTTAAGCAAACTGTCCTAACTGGAAGGAATTGTCTCAGGAGCTGTTAAATTCCCTATCACTTAGAAATGTTCAAAGTTTGGTGAGGCCCTTGGCAGAAATATTGTAAAGGAGATTCAAACTTTACATGGAAGACTGGGTTTAAAAAGACGATTCTGCAGTGATTTCCAATCCAGACACTGTGCACAAATGACTGGTGATTGAACCAAACCTCGTGCCTCAGAACTCAGAGTTCAAATACAGTAAATTGGAATAAACTTTTCCCACATGAACCATGCAATAAGAAATCAGATTCTTCTCACCCTTAAGTCCAATTCCAAGTGAGAATATTCCACTAATTTCAAGTGAGACTATACAAGTGAAAATAATCCCCAAAGAATATATAATTCCTCATTCCAAGTGAGAATATATAGTTTTACTAATTCCAAGCAAGAATATACAATTTTACTCACCAGTTTTCTTTCATACATGGAGACACAAACAAAAAGTTGACCTGTTAATGCCAACACTGTTGTCAGGCCCCGTTGGTTTACCCTCTAAAAATATTAAGGACAGAATTAGAGTATTTTGATTCATTCATGTAACAGCTATTACTGAGCACCTGCCATATGCCAATAACAGTGCTAAGGTTTGGGGTGGGAGATATAATGATGAACAACAAGAAATATGATCTCTACTCTCATGAGGTTTATAGAGTCTAGTCTAATCACTGTCTCCCTGCAGAACACATAAAGTCTACTGTTTCCATGCATAAGCTTGCATTAATTCACTTTCTGGTTAAAAAGTCAAATTAATTGAAAGAGAAAAAGTATTTCCTTCTATTAAACATTCAGCAGAAATATGATTATTAACTTAGAAGGACTTAATTTATTCAATACATAATTTGTGTGTGTGTTAGTCACTCAGTTATGTCTGACTCTTTGCAACCCTATGGGACTGTGACTTTCCAGGTTCCTCTATCCATGGAATTTCCCAGGCAAGAATACTAGAGTGAATTGCCATTTCCTACTCCAGTGGATCTTCCAGACCCAAGGATTGAACCTGGGTCTCCTGCGCTGGCAGGCAGATTCTTTACCATCTGAGCCACCAGGGAAGCCTCATAACATATTTGAGAAATCATATTTCTAACAAAGTACATGTATATTTATGGAGTTAGTACAAATATGCATAATATGAAAGAAGTTCTTTGCTATGATTAATCTATATATTGACAAATAATTTGCATAAAATGTGACTCATTAAGAGAATACGATTACTTGAATAATCAAAATCACTTATGAAAATTAATTAGCTGATGTTTTGTAGTTTTCAGTTAGGTACTATGGTCTAGATAAGCATTACAAAACTTTGTGGTTAGTGTGTCTAGTTCTTACATAGCCCAGTAGCTTGATTGCTGCAATATTAAATTTATAGTTGAGCTGGAAGTTTATAATACAGATTTAGATTAGAATCTAAAAAAAAACTTACCAAGATGAAGTCATATGATTTAGTTGAGTGACATTACCAAGAATAACATCAAAATTCTGAAGGAAGAATCTAGGAAGCTTTAAGTTGCTGCCATATACAAAGCTATGAAGTTAAAGACGCTTGCTCCTTGGAAGAAAAGCTATGACCAACCTACTGCTACTGCTACTGCTACTACTAAGTCACTTCAGTCGTGTCCAACTCTGTGCGACCCCATAGACGGCAGCCCACCAGGCTCCCCCGTCCCTGGGATTCTCCAGGCAAGAACACTGGAGTGGGTTGCCATTTCTTTCTCCAATGTATGAAAGTGAAACGTGAAAGTGAAGTCGCTCAGTAGTGTCCGACTCCTAGAGACCCCATGGACTGCAGCCTACCAGGCTCCTCCATCCATGGGATTTGCCAGGCAAGAGTACTGCAGTGGGTTGCCATTGCCTTCTCCCTAGACAGCATAATAACAAGCAGAGACATTACTTTGCTGACAAAGGTCCATGTTGTCAAAGATATGGTTTTTCTAGTATGTATGGGTGTGAGAGTTGGACCATAAAGAAAGCTGACTGCTGCAGAATTGATGCTTTTGAACTGTGGTGTTGGAGAAGATTCTTGAGAGTCCCTTGGACTGCAAGGAGATCCAACCAGTCCATCCTAAAGGAAATCAATCTTGAATATTCATTGGAAGGACTAATGCTGAAGCTGAAGCTCCAATACATTGGCTGCCTGATGTGAGAAACTGACTCATTTGAAAAGACCCTGATGCTGGGAAAGATTGAGGCAGGAGGAGAAGGGGATGACAGAGGATGAGATGGTTGGATGGCATCACCAACTCGATGAATATGAGTTTGAGCAAGCTCCAGGAGTTGGTGATGGACAGGGAAGCCTGGCATGCTGCAATCCATGGGGTTGCAAAGAGTCGGACACAACTGAGCAAGTAAACTGAACTGATACACAAAGGCACATTATGAGATGAATTCCTACATTCTTTTAGGCCTATTCAGAATTGTTTGCAGGTAAAATGACCTCCTGCCTTTTTAACCATGGTTGATGAAACCAGATATCATTTCATGAGTCACAGGCGTCATTATATGGTCTGGCACACAGTAGGCACCCAATGAACATTTTAGAATGAATGAATGAATGGGCAGAAGTATAAATAAACCCTGAAGTGGTATAGCAAAGATTAAATAAAAAGAACATAACTCACTTGTTAACTCATCAATAAACATTTTCTCATCTATATAAAGAGATCAGGCACTGTACAACAGATATGTCCCAAGGAATATAGGTGTAAGCAAGACCAGACATGATCCTACTACCCCTCAAGTAGAACAGTGTAACTGAAAAGACAGATATTAATCCAAAGGCCAAAGGCCACCCATTTAAGTGCAAATATAATATGTATAATGTGACACGCGGCATGATAAGAGTATGGTATTATGAGAGGGTATACAGAAGGGTCTGACCTTGTCAGGGAGGTCAGAGAAGACTTGCTAAAGGATGTGACAAAGAACTGAAGCTTCCCAGATGATGCTAGTGGTAAAGATCTGCCTGCCAATGCAGGAGATGTCAGAGATGTGATGTCAGAGATGTGAGTTTGATTCCCTGGAGGAGGTATGGCAACCCACTCCAGTGTTCTTGCCTGAAGAATCCCATGGACAGAGGAGCCTGGCGGGCTACAGTCCATGGGGACGCCAAGAGTCAGACATGACTGAGCACACACACACACAAAGAGTGACAAAGAATTACTCAGAACTTCCCTGGTGGTCCAGAGGTTAAGAATCCGTCTGCCAGTGCAGGGGCCATGGGTTCAATTCCTGATGCAAGAAGATCCCACATGCCTCAGAGCAGCTAAGCCCCTGCAGCACAACTACTGAAGCCCGTGTGCCCCAGAACCTGTGCTTTGCAAGAAGAGAAGCCACTGTAATGAGAAGCCCACGCATAGCAATTAGAGAGGAGACCCCATTGGCCACAACTAGAGAAAGTCTATGAGCAGCAATGAAGACCCAGAGTAGCCAAAAAATAAATAAGCAAGCAAGTACAAGGCTTCTGTGCAGCCCTGATTAAAAAAAAAAAAAAAGAATTACTCAGGTGAAAGTGAGGCTAAAGGAGTAGGGTCTGGCAGGTGCAAAGATCCCATGGAAGAATGAAGGCAGGGGCATGGTGTGAGGTGAGGCTAGAAAGACCCTTGAAGGCCATGAGTAGTGGTCCTTTAGCCTTCAAAGCAAAGCAAAATATCTCAGTGTGTAGAGATTAGAGATTTAATCTCTACACTCAAAACATGCACACAAAAATAATGTCATCTCATTAAGTATGTGTATACAATGTGTATATATGTATATGTACACATACACATATATTTTTTAAATTGAGATACAGTTGGCATTGCATAACTGATATAATCATCCTGTTAGAATGAACAATTCAGTGGGTTTATGTATGTTCACAGAAGTGTGCCGCCATTACCACCAATCTTAATTCCAGACCCTTTTCATCATTCCAAAAAGAAGTCCCATACCCACTAGCAGTTTTTCTCCATTCCCTCTCCCCCAGCCTTCTGGCAACCAACAGACCTACTTTCTGTCTATGTTGTTTTTGCTGTTCAGTCACTAAGTCGTGTCCAGCTCTTTGCTCCTCCATGGACCGCAGGCTGCCAGGCTCCCTTATTCTTCACTGTCTCATGGAGTTTGCTCAAATTCATATCCATTGAGTTGGGGATCCATCTAACCATCTCATCTTCTGCCTCACCTTTCTCCTTTTGCCTTCAATCTTTTCCAGCATCAGGGTTTTTTCCATTGAGTTGGGTCTTCACATCAGGTGGCCAAAGTATTGGAGGCTTCAGCTTCACCATCAGTCCTTTCAATGAATATTCAACATTGCTTGTGTATTTGCCTATCTGGACACTTCATATAAATGGAATCATATACTTGTGGTGTCATGGCAAATAGATGGGGAAACAATGGAAAGAGTGGCTGACTTTATTTTTCTGGGCTCCAAAATCACTGGCAGATGGTGACCTGCAGCCATGAAATTAAAATACGCTTACTCCTTGGAAGGAAAGTTATGACCAACCTAGACAGCATATTAAAAAGCAGAGACGTGACTTTGTCAACAAAAGTCCATCTAGTCAAGGCTATGGTTTCTCCAGTGGTCATGTAAGATGTGAGGGTTGGACTATAAAGAAAGCTGAGCACCAAAGAATTGATGCTTTTGAACTGTGGTGTTTGGAGAAGGACTCTTGAGAGTCCCTTGGACTGTAAGAAGATCCAACCAGTCCATCCTAGGGGAGATCAGTCCTGGATGTTCATCGGGAGGACTGATGTTGAAGCTGAAACTCCAAATTTGGCCACCTGATGCAAAGAGCTGACTCATTTGAAAAGACCCTGATGCTGGGAAAAGATTGAGGGCAGGAGGAGAAGGGGACAACAGAGGATGAGATGGTTGGATGGCATCTCCGACTCAATGGGCATGGGTTTGGGTGGACTCTGGGAGTTGGTGATGGAGGAGGGAGGCCTGGCGAGCTGTGGTTCATGGGGTCGCAAAGAGTCAGACACAACTGAGCGACTGAACTGAACTGAACTGATTACTTATGTGTCTGGTTTCTTTCACTTAACATTATGTTTTCAAGATTCATCCATGTTGTAATGTGTACCTCATTTCTTTGACTGCCCACATAATATTCTACTGTATGGATATACCACATTTTACTTATCCATTTTATCAGCTGATGGACATTTGGGTTGTCTCCATTTGGGGACATTATAAATAGTATTGCTAGAACATTTATATACAAGTTTTGTGTTGATATGTGTTTTCATTTCTCTTGGTTATATCCTTTAGGATGTAACTGCTGGGTCACATGGTACTTTATGTGTAAGTTTTTGAGGAAATGCCTGGAGATTGTTTTTGCAAAGTAGCTGCACCATTTTTCAATCCTACCAGGAATAAATGACAGAGAGGGCAATGGCACCCCACTCCAGTACTCTTGCCTGGAAAATCCCATGGGACAGAGGAGCCTGGTGAGCTGCAGTCCATGGGGGTTGCAAAAGAGTTCGGACACGACTAAATGATTTCACTTTCACTTTTCACTTTCATGCATTGGAGAAGGCAATGGCAACCCCACTCCAGTGTTCTTGCCTGGAGAATCCCAGGGACGGGGTAGACTGGTGGGCTGCTGTCTCTGGGTCACACAGAGTCGGACACGACTGAAGCAACTTAGCAGCAGTAGCAGGAATGAATGAAGGTTCCGATTTCTCCCATATTCTTGCTAACATTTGCTATTGTTTGTTTTTAATTATTTTTTATTATAAACATCCTGGTTGGCATTGCAGTGGTATCTCATTGTGGGTATTTTGTTGTTGTTGTTGTTTGTTGGGGGGGGTGGTGCACTGCACAGCATGGTGGGATCTTAGTTTCTCGACAAGGCATGGAACCCGTGTCTCCTGAATTGGAAGCTGGGAGTCTTAACCGCTGGGCGCCTGGGAAGTTCCTTCATTGTCATTTTGATTTGCATTACTCTTATAGCGAATGATGTTAAGCATCTTTTAAATGGGTTCATTGGCCATTTGTATATCTTCTCTGGAGAAATACCATGCCCGCCTTTTGAATATTCTACTATACTTTCTTAAAGGTGAAAAAATTGGTTATAATTATTTGAGCTTAGAATTTAAACTCCAGGTCACATATAATCATGAAATATTTTTGCATAATTTTAATATACTATGAATTCAAGGAATATGACTACCAGATAAATTGAGTATCGATCGCACCATGTTATGCTTGGGAGCTTAGCAAGATCTGTTCATCCTTTCAAAGCACACTGTCAATGGCAGATCCCTTGTGGTATTTGAATTGCTGGTACAACATGCCTTTCCGTATCAGTCTGTGTTTGCTGCTATGACACACAAACACGTATTCGAGGCAATTTGAGACTCATTGTAACACATTTAGAAATGCAAGTGTCTCAATGAATGTTAATAATAAGGGTTGTTTGTAAATATTCTATGTCATTTCTGAGTTAAATATTTTAGTGTTGTGTAACACAGTGTTATCTATGCTGCAAAACTGAATATTAAAATTTACAGCGGTCTATCATCTTTCAGTCTTATGTTCCCAGCAGCCTGGCAAACAACCCTCTTGGTAGTCTCTTCCAATATAGTATTATTTTCCAATCTGTTTTCTTCCTCTTTGCCTGACTAAGGATATAATATCCAAGGCTTTTTACATACCAAAGATTGGGTGCACTGAGATTTTAAGACAGGAGACAAGTTGTGTGTGTGTGTGTGTGTGTGTGTGTGTGTGTGCGCGCATGTATGTGCACCATTTCATCACTGTCTGTCTGATGTTACAATGAAGGGAATTATTCTACACTGCACTAACAAATAAGACCAAATTCATGTGCATGAATATAATTCTTCTTCATTTTCTCCATTTCAACTGCAGTAATTTGTCTTGGCTCTTACCTCCACTTCAGTCACAGTTATTTCCCTCTTTCTCTCATCATATACAAATCAGTCTGATCCTGGTCTGTATTACACATCCTCATTCTAGTTGATATTTTCGTTTCCACTTGGACTTTTGCTCTTTCATTTTCTGGTATTTCTTGTACAGAGGAATTTCTTACTTCTCTCAAATTCATACTTTTCATTATAATGAAACTCAAGCATTTGACCCCTCCAGGATATCTTCTAGTCTAGACATGCCCAGGCATTTACATATAGAAAGATATTATTTCATAATAAATTACTTCTCCTTTGTCTCCCCTTTATATTATACCTTATATACTTTATATTATACAATGTTATTATATTGATTTTTTTTAATTCTATGTGGCTATAATCTATATTACCTATGACTCCCAATTCAGGATAATAAAGGAGGCATTATGGAACATTAGCTGTGGAAACAGGGCATTGGATTTGAAAGAGTTGAGACCCACTGCTCTGCATCATATCCTCATCCACCCTGGTCAGCAAGTCTCAAGGCCTGACTATTTTCCTTACATCAGGCTCTATGCTCTCAAGTGAATAGGCTTGGTCTGTGATACACAAAGGAATTCAGATCATCATCTCTAGCCTAAGCTTGGTTACAAGATTAAAGAAGTCAGTTAACTTCCCTTTCATCTCCAGAGCTGTAAACCTTGAGCCTCAGCCTCAAAATGAGGAAGATGATAAAACTCATGATTTAAGGGACAAATTTAAATCTTATTTTAATCATCGCTAACTATAATATTTAAAGCAAGGTGGGAGGTAACCTGACCATGTTTGGTCTCTATAAACTGCAGATATTGTGCAGGTAATTGACTGTGAGAAGCTCACGTGTTGACTCAAGACAAATGCAACAGGCTTTCTGGTTTTCTTTGAAATCTAGTGCAAATGTGGCCAGTGCCCCCCAAGGCTTCCCCATGGTGCCAGGTATCATTAAATTAATCTTTTATCACTAAATGTCTTCTGGGACCTTAGGGGATTAACAGCATAACAGTATAATGTACAAAGACATCAAAATGTATAGTTGGGAGTGGCTTAATATCTTAATAATATAATTCCTTTATATCTTAACTTTATGTGATTGTTTCTAAGTAGTATGATTGCTCAACTGTGGTCTTGGTCCTTGCAACTTCTAGCTAATAAAGGCAGGCCTTAGAATGAGAACCCAGTTGCTGCTATATGAACTGGAAAACATAGAGGCTTGATGCATTCTTGCTTTCTGTCTCTGAATCCTCCCATTGTATTTCAATTTTAATATATGATTCAATGAAGTTAAATTATACTTAATATCAAGACGTCTCTTATATTATCATGGGGCATTAATGGCTATGAGAGTTACATTGGTCCATGTGAATTGTTCAATGAATATTGTATCATTGATCCAGTCACCAATATGGCTGTGACATTCCAGACTGGAGAGAAAGGAGCCATCAACTGCCTCAAATTATTTGGGGGAGATAGTAAATATAAATTATGTAGCATGGAATACGTTACTCAAGATGGCCAAAAGAAATAGATTCCTGAGAAAGACTATAAAATATTTTCATGGGAAATATTCACGAAGAAAAATACATGTCTGTTTCAGTTGGAAATGGACAGAGAAGAAGACTGGATGTACTGGGTTTCTTTGTTTCTTTCAGACAGAAAATTCTATGATTCATTAAGAATTATAATTAAAATAAAAGGTTTTAAAGTTTTTGGGTCATTTGCTGGTTGACAACTTGATTAAAGGTGCCAGTTTGGGACTTCTGTGGCAGACTAGTGGTTAAGACTCTGCTATTCCACTGCAGAGGGTGCGAGTTCAATTCCTGGTCACTGAATTAAGATCCCACAAGCTGCACTTCATGGCCAAAAAAAGAAGAATAGAAGAAAAAAAGTTATAATAAAGTAACATTTTTGGTTTACTCAGTTCACCTCAGTAATCCCTGCTTTCTGTTTCTTTTCTCTATTCTGACCAGTCACTTATTAATAAAATGGAGTATCTTTATGGGCTTCTCTGTTGGCTCAGTGTAAAGAATCTACCTACACTGCAGGGGATGTGGATTCAGTCCCTGGGTCAGAAGATCCCCTGAAGAAGGAAATGACAATCCACTCCAGCAGTCTTTTCTGGGGAATCCCATGGACAGAGGAGCCTGGTGGGCTACAGTCCATGGACTGCAAAGAGTTAGACTCTTCAGACTGGCAACTAAAAAACAAGTGATATATGACTTCTGATGGTACAGATTCAGCAATTCTTTTGCTTACTGAGTTAGTTTTCTAGCTGCTGCTGCTGCTAAGTCGCTTCAGTCATGTCCGACTCTGTGCAACCCCAGAGACGGCAGCCCACCAGGCTCCCCCGTCCCTGGGATTCTCCAGGCAAGAACACTGGAGTGGGTTGCCATTTCCTTCTCCAATGCATGAAAGTGAAAAGTGAAAGTGAAGTCACTCAGTCGTGTCCGACTCTTCGCGACCCCGTGGACTGCAGCCTACCAGGCTCCTCCATCTATGGGATTTTCCAGGCAAGAGTCTTAGAGTGGGGTGCCATTGCCTTCTCTGTAGTTTTCTAGGGCTGCCATACAAATCCAGCAAACTGAGTAGCTTAAACAATAGAACTATTGTCTCATGGTTCTGGAGGCTAGAAGATCAAGGTGTCAGCAGGATCAAACTCCCTCTGAAGAAAGTAGAGAGGGATCTGTTTCAGATCTTCCTCCTCAGTTCAGTTCAGTTCAGTTGCTCAGTCATGTCCAACTCTTTGCAACCCCATGAATTGCAGCACGCCAGGCCTCCCTGTCCATCACCAACTCCCGGAGTTCACTCAAACACGTCCATCGAGTTGGTAATGCCATCCAGCCATCTCATCCTCTGTCGTCCCCTTCTCCTCCTGCCCCCAATCCCTCCCAGCATCAGAGTCTTTTCCAATGAGTCAACTCTTCACATGAGGTGGCCAAAGTAGCTCCTGATAATTCTTTGGGCCAGAGAAGCAATTCTCCAGGTCATAGAAGCAATTCTCCGCATGGTGTTTTCCCTGTGTGCGTGCCTGTGTGTCCAAACTCTCCCCTTCATAAGAACACAAGTCATAATGGATTAGGGATCCACCCTGCTCCAGGAGGACCTCATCTTAACTGTTACTCTGCAGAACTCTATTTCTAAATAAGGTCACACGCTTATATAGAATAGACCTGTGGTTGCCAAAGGGGAGGGGGTTGGGGGAGGGATGGAGTGGGAGGTTAGGGTTAGCAGATGTAAGCTATCATACATAGAATGAATGAACAACAAGGCCCTACTGTATAGCACAGGGAACTGTATTCAATATTCTGAGATAAATCATAACAGAAAATATAAAAAGGTATGTATACCTATAACTGAATCATTGCTGTACAGCAGAAATTAATGCAACATTGCAAATCAGTTACTTTTTTTAGTTCAACAATTTTTAAAAACTCAATAAATAAATAAGGTCACATTCTGAGGTACTAGGGATTAAAACTTCAACATATAATTCTGTAGTGGTGGGGGAGGGGTGTGGGTGGGCTGGTGGAGGGACCAACTCAACCATGACATTTACCTTTTTACTTAAAGCAACAATGCTTTGCCTGTGAAATCATGGCTGTGGGAAAGGAAGTTAAAGAGTGGTTTTGATGAGTGGTATGGCAACTGTGACTTCTAGTTTCAATTTCTAAGTCCTCCAGCTTATTTTTCTTCTTGATTTTGAGGAAGAAATATACCACAGGTCTTGGACAACTGTAAGTGTCTATAAGTCATTTTGAGCATTTTTCATGAGACATGATATAATAGCAATAGAGATACACCTACTTGTCATAGAAGAATATGCAAAATCACCAGCCAAACTTTACAGTGTCAAGAAATTGTTACTTTTACTTAGAGCACAAATTATGGTTGCCAGCGGGGCTATAACCCACCAAGCTCCTCTGTCCGTGGGGACTGTTCATGCAAGAATACTGGAGTGAGTTGCCATGCCCTCCTCCAGGGGATCTTCCCAACCCTGGGATTGAATCCAGGTATTCCGCACTACAGGCAGATTCTTTACTAGCTGAGCTACCAGGGAAGTCCAACAAGGACCTAATTTATAGCAAAAAAAAAGAAAAGAAATTGCTACTTTTAGATTTGAGCATATAAACATTGCTGATGTACACCTCAGCTTCCCACTGCCATTTTCCTCAAGATTAAGAATTTTCAAAGCAAAACCAACCCAAGCAAAATTATGAAGTAAAGGAGAACTGCCTTTTGACTATTCCTTCCTCTTCTTCACCTGCCCTTGAAGCACCTGCCTCAGGCACTTCCTTATCTTATCTGCCTTTTCTGAGGAGGATTCTCTGGGGTCCCGTAAACATTCTGCCAACCTTGCTATGTGACCCATCACAACCATTGTGACACAACCAATGTGTCACAACCATTCAGGATGTGTTATGAGGAATTCATCTGCAGAAATAGGCCAGTTTTGAATTTTCTCGGGATCAAACTCTCTAAAATGCCATCTCTCATCATAACTTGCAAAATTAAAGAATTTGATCCACAATAATGTGGTTGTGGGAGACAGAATAAGAATCTTTCCACCTCTTGTAGGAAAATCTATGCTGAAAAAAAAAAACTTCTGAAATAACGGCAGATGCATCTGTTGTATAATTCAGCATACTGGCTTCTTCTGGGATTTTCAAGGAGGGATGGCTACATACTTGGCAGGATCAGTACAATGTGAAAATTCAGGGCCCCAGAACCAGTGCCCCAATTCACAGGGGACAGGAAAGCTCCAAAGGATTATAGCCTCCATGCCAGTACATAGTCAACACCTGGATTGGGGATGTTCAACAGGACTCCTCCAACCACCTTCCAAATGTACAGGGTGCTGCCACCTCCCAAGATACCACATTGCCGGGCCAGGCAGAGGGTGGCTTTAGGGCAGGGGGCAAAGCACACCCAGGGCGCCAAGGGGCAGGGAACAGGCAGTCAAGACCCTCCCCCAGGGCAGAGGAGGGCAGGTGGCACTGTGTGTGAACTAAGGCTCCAAGTCCCCAGAGGATGGTTCGTTGTCCCAACAGACTTCACTTCCAAACCACAAATTCAAAGACAAAATTATTACAGAGTTTCAAGATGGTAGCCACAAAGCATTAAACCCAAAGGCAAGGACTCCATAGACTAGGGCACAATATTTTCATACTTTGTAGAAAGTATGATCTTTGTAATGGGCCTTATTACATGTTATCAGGACACCAAGACATAGGGCAAACAGCATAGGATTTGGAATGAAAAGATCCAGATTTGTGTCTTGAGTTTCTGGTTTACTAACTAGATTATTATTAAACTTCTCAAAACCATGCTCTTGTCAGTATGATGGTACTGTAAAGTGGTCTCCTATAAGGGTTAAGTTCAGTAAGGTTCACGGGACAAAAACCACAAGCTAGCCACCAAAATCCACCCAGCTCATCTCTGGGTGCACAGCTAGGCAAAGTTTCCTGGTCTTTCTTACAGATAGGTGGAGCCATCTGACTAAGTTCTCTACAACAGCAGTGAGCAGAAGTGATGCAAGCCTCTCCCAGGACAGGCCTGGAAAACCTCCCACAGCTGCTCCTCCAAGCCTTCCCCGTTCTGCAGGCTGCTTGTAAATGATGATGAAGGAATTCTAGATGCAGGAATTCTTAATCTGGGGTACATGGAGCTCAAAGGATCCACAGATAGAATTCAGGGAATCTATGATTTACATGAGGAAAACCTTGAAATCTTTGTTTCCACTAAGCTCTATTTGAAATGTAGCATTTTCTTTCATTGTTAATGTAGGCAACAAAGCACAGTTCTATGAGCAGTAACTGGGCCTTTCACCAATAAAAGTCACCAATACTACAGCTGCTGGAGAAATCTGACATACAATGCATGCTTGTCACTATTTTGATAGTATAGTCATTATTAAACCCACTGCTAGACCTTCTTATTTAATGTACTAGTTAACAACATATATACCACTGTATCACAAATTAGCTCTTTTAATAATTTAATGATTATATTTCAATATAATTGTCATTGTTGTCTAGTTGCTAAGTCATGTCTGACTCTTTTGTGACCCCATGGAAAACTATAGCCCACCAGGTTCCTCTGTCCACAGGATTCTCCAGACAAGAATACTGGAGTGGGTTGCCATTTCCTTTGCCAGGGGATCTTCCCGACCCAGGGATCGAAAACATGTCTCCTGCATTAGCAGGTGAATTCTTTACCACTAAGCCACCAGGAAAGTCCTAATTTTCATTAGGTAATCTTAAATTACCTAATTTAATTTAAATTACCTAATTTAAGGCAGGAGGAAAAGGGGATGACAGAGGATGAGATGATTGGATGGCATCACCAACTCAATGGACATGAATTTGAGCAAGCTCTGGGAGTTGGTGATAGACAGGGAAGCCTGGCATGCTACAGTCCATGAAGTCACAAAGAGTCAGACATGACTGAGCAAATGAACTGAATCTTAAATAATTTATTTCATGCATTTTAAACATTATTCCAAGAAAGAAGTTTGGTAGCTCAAACAGACTGTTTAAGTGACCCATGACACAAAAAATTTAGGACCCTGGTAGGATTATGCTAAGGAAAAAAAAAGAACCTAGACACAGAAGGCTGTTTACTATGTGATACCATCTATAAGACATTCTGGAAAAGGCAAAATTTATAGGGACAGAAATCAGTGGAGGGGAGGGGGGAGGAGATTGATTGCAAAGTGGCATAAAGTGCTTCAGGACTGATGGACATGTTCTAGATCTCAAATGTAACGGTGGTCATGCAACTGTATGTATTCATCAAAACTCACTGAACTGTATGCCTGAAAAGGAAGAAATTCACTATATGTAAATTATACCTAAATAAACCTGACTTAAAGGGGGACAAAAAAACCTGCTCGAGGGCAGCAGAGCCTCAGAGGAAGGGAACCTTCATGACAACATGGAGGAGAGCAGCCCCTGACCCACACAAATGCCCAAGGCTGCCATTGGAGAGAGAAAGAAATGCTATTGTGTTGAGTTCAGGCTTGTGTCTACTTGATACCACAGTTTAGACCACCCTGACACAGTTAGTAAAAATATTTTGTGAACTATAACATATAATACACATGTTAGAATGAGAATATTTATATTCAAGTCCTGACAATGTCACTTTGAAAGTTTTGCATTATTGGGACAACCACTTGACTTGTGTAAATTTTGATTTCTTCATTCACAGAATGGGTAGAATTGATAATACCCCCTTTGCAATATGTTGTAACAATGAGAGACAGCATAGACCTTAGCCCAGAACACCCAGTAATTGAAGAACAATTAAGCAGTAAGTAATACTTACTCTGATGGTGTTTGGAGCACGATCCAATGCATTTGTAGTCCCAACCCTATAATATATATCATTACACTTTCCTTTGAAAAACTATTGTTTGGAAATTTAGTCCTCTTCTTTATCAAATGGTTTACAAATCTCATAGTTAGATGGGATATTCAAGACCATGCATTCCATCCCTTTCATTTCCTACTTCCACTTAGGGGAAGTACAACTAAAGCAACAGTAGGGCTTTAGGTTCTGAGACCCAGAATTGGCAACTAAGACCCAGAGATGAAAGAAGAGGTCAAGAAAATCCCCACATTCTGAGTCAAGCCAAAGTTGTTGAAGAGACGGCAGCATCCCATGGGGCTTGTGGAGAAGTGCCATGTTGGAAGAACCAAGAAGAGAGGAACTGGAAAAGAAGAGGTCATGATTTGGGAGGCTATAGCTTTATTGAAATGAGGCTATTCTCTTCCTTTACCTCCTGAAAACCAAAGAAAGATGATCATAAAGGTCAAGGATTCTCAACCTCTCTTCCTCAACTATACTGGGGCTATAGATAAATACCTATCTAAAAGGGGATTGGGGATTGGAGTGGCCAAGTACCTGAGGACACTTCAGAGACAGATGACAGATCTGAGGGAAGACTTGTCTGGGAGAAGTAACCTCATTTCTACTCTTTGGAGTAACAAGGATTCTTTAGTGTCTGTGGGTGAAGACACTGCTGAAGAGGTCTATGTGCCTGAGTCATCTCCCATCAGCTTACTGCACTGAACAATCACCTAACAGCTGATGGGACTCCAAGTGATGTGGAGCCCAAGTGAAGTGGCAGAGGCTGCAGCCATAGGGACTGGAGTCCAAGCCAGACCCTTCATACTAGGGACTGGGCAAAGAGGAGGTCCCTATCAGCACCCTTCAAAGAATCGACAAAGATACCTCAGAGAGAATAGTGTTTGGCTGTTAACACAAAACGCAAATGTACAGGTGCCAGTCACAAGCTGCTACTTCATCACAGCCCACTCTATATGGAGACCTCTGCCTTTCCTCCTTGTTTCCCAGCCCAGCCCCATAAGGGAAGCAGTGAGAAGGTAGGGGTGAGGGGAGGTGCCTCAGACAGTGTCCACTGTGTGCTCCGTCCACTCCAGAAAGCCAGGCTACAAAGCCCCACTCCAAGTTTCTACCACCACCACCACCAACCGCTACGATTCCCCTTACCACCCCCTGGCCACCAGCTCTACCAGCAGCAAGCAGCTAGAGGCAAAGGTCTTACTTGTTTGGGCAAGGGTTTGACCACAGATTTGGGTCAAGGATGTGTTTAATATGAATATATTTTTACTTTTGAATGTATATGAGTTTATTATTTTTATTTATTTTTTTAAATTTTATTTTATTTTTAAACTTTACAATATTGTATTGGTTTTGCCGAATATCGAAATGAATCCGCCACAGGTATACATGTGTTCCCCATTCTGAACCCTCCTCCCTCCTCCCTCCCCATACCATCCCCCTGGGTTGTCCCAGTGCACTAGCCCCAAGCATCCAGTATCGTGCATCGAACCTGTACTGGCGATTCATTT
Source organism: Bos indicus x Bos taurus (assembly GCF_003369695.1). NCBI lineage: Eukaryota > Metazoa > Chordata > Mammalia > Artiodactyla > Bovidae > Bos > Bos indicus x Bos taurus. The sequence goes on along the minus strand of NW_020867268.1, from coordinate 23,949 downwards.
CATACATGATATTATACATGTTTCAATGCCATTCTCCCAAATCTTCCCACCCTCTCCCTCTCCCACAGAGTCCTTAAGACTGTTCTATACATCAGTGTCTCTTTTGCTGTCTCGTACACAGCGTTATTGTTACCATCTTTCTAAATTCCATATATATGCGTTAGTATACTGTATTGGTGTTTTTCTTTCTGGCTTACTTCACTCTGTATAATAGGCTCCAGTTTCATCCACCTCATTAGAACTCATTCCAATGTATTCTTTTTAATGGCTGAGTAATACTCCATTGTGTATATGTACCACAGCTTTCTTATCCATTCATCTGCTGATGGGCATCTAGGTTGCTTCCATGTCCTGGCTATTATAAACAGTGCTGCGATGAACATTGGGGTACACGTGTCTCCTTTCCTTCTGGTTTCCTCAGTGTGTATGCCCAGCAGTGGGATTGCTGGATCATAAGGCAGTTCTATTTCCAGTTTTTTAAGGAATCTCCACACTGTTCTCCATAATGGCTGTCCTAGTTTGCATTCCCACCAACAGTGTAAGAGGGTTCCCTTTTCTCCACACCCTCTCCAGCATTTATTGCTTGTAGACTTTTGGATCACAGCCATTCTGACTGGCGTGAAATGGTACCTCATAGTGGTTTTGATTTGCATTTCTCTGATAATGAGTGATGTTGAGCATCTTTTCATGTGTTTGTTGGCCATCTGTATGTTTTCTTTGGAGAAATGTCTATTTAGTTCTTTGGCCCATTTTTTGATTGGGTCATTTATTTTTCTGGAATTGAGCTGCAGGAGTTGCTTGTATATTTTTGAGATTAGTTGTTTGTCAGTTGCTTCATTTGCTATTATTTTCTCCCATTCTGAAGGCCGCCTTTTCACCTTGCTAATAGTTTCCTTTGTTGTGCAGAAGCTTTTAAGTTTAATTAGGTCCCATTTGTTTATTTTTGCTTTTATTTCCAATATTCTGGGAAGTGGGTCATAGAGGATCCTGCTGTGATATATGTCAGAGAGTGTTTTGCCTATGTTCTCCTCTAGGAGTTTTATAGTTTCTGGAGCTTCCCTGGTGACTCAGACAGATTAATAATCCACCTGCCAATGCAGGAGACTTGGGTTCAATACCTGGGTCAGAAATATCCCCTGGAGAAGGAAATGGAAACACACTGCGATATTTTCATCTGAGAAATCTCATGGACAGAGGAGCCTGGTGGGCTCCAGTCCATGGGGTCACAAAGAGTCAGACACAACTCAGTGACTAAACAACAGCAGCAATACTTAAAACATGATTGCTGTATGTATGTGTGTGTGTATTAGTCATTCAGTTATGTCTGACTCTTTGTGACGCCATGGACTATAGCCCACCAGGCTCCTCTGTCCATGGAATTCTCTATCCAGGCAAGAATACTGGAGTGGGCTGCCATTCCCTTCTCTGGGGGATCTTCCCAAACCAGGGATCGAACCCAGGTCTCCTGCATTGCAGGCATGTTTTACCGTCTGAGCCACTAGGGAAGCTCCATTTAAAAACATGATCAATGGACTAGTTTAATAACTACATGCCTTTAAAGTTGTGGAATTGCACTGAAAGGCCTCAAAGGAGCCCATGACCCAGAGGCAGAGCATAACTTGAGAAGGTAAAATCATTTCACGATTATACACAAAATTAATTGAGCCTTTTGGTAAAATGAATAACAAATTGACACTTGTTGATCACCAAGTACATCCCAAGCACTAAGTTTATTAAACATGATCTTTTCTCATACCCAAGAGAACTTCATTGCTAAAACAGCTCCCAAACTAAGGTAAAATAACATGTTCTTCTCAACTCTAAAGAAAAAAGTATTGTTTTGCCAATACACTATGTTTAAACACATTTTAACAAGTACATTTACTGATCTAGAAATCACTAGTGTGTCATGAATTAAGAGCATGCGGCAGAAACAAGAGGTACAAGGGATCTCAGAGCTTTGCCAGGAAACTGCCCATGAAGGCATTAATTTATCAGTTAATGGATGTTCACATAGCAGAAAGCATGGAATGTTAAAATCGTTTCTTGCCATTAATGTATCTCATTTGCGGGTGATCACTATTCTTTTGCAGAAAGTAAGGCCATCAGTCCTGAGACAGATGTCAGCCCAAAAAACAAACCCATAATAGCACCAGTGAATAAACCAGATCTTATGAAGCCATACCAGTAATTCCCAGAAAACAAGCCAGGACTAAGTAAATCTGTGAGCATTTAAAAATGTACCCTCTCAGATTTCCTTAGTGGTTAAGGAAAGAACCACTTAATTCCTTAAGTTAAGTGGTTAAATCCAGGGGTTAAGAATCTGCCTGCCAATGCAGGGGACATGGGTTCAATCCCTGGGCAGGGAAGATTCCGTGTGCCTCGGGGCAGCTAAGCTGGTGCGCCACAACTGCTGAGCCGACAAGCCACAACTACTGAAATCCTCACTCCTAGAGTTCGTGCTGTGCAACAAAGAGAAGCCGTCACAATGAGAAGCCCACATACTGCAACTAGAGAGTAACCCCTGCTTGCCACAACTAGAGAAAGCCTGTGTGCAGCAAGGAAGACCCAGAATAACCGTAAACCAATAAATAAATAAAATTTAAAAGATAAAATGAAGTGTGCATTCTCATCTCATTAATAACTTCCTTATATTGTTTATATGTTGAAATAAGTTGGAATATATTGGGTTAATGACATAAAATGAAAAAAAGTTTAAAAACAAAATGTACATTCTCACATCAAATAATGGTTTGCGAATCATTTTGTTTGACATGATTGATGCCACTGCTTCTCTCTGGGTTTCAGTGGTGGTAATGGCAGTAGTGTTTTGGGTTTCTTTTGTTTTTTCGCTTTTGAATCCTCAAAGGTTCACCACGAAATGACTCACCAAAACAGAAACTGAAACTCCGTTAAAGATAAATTCCTCATAATTCTTCATCCAACCCACTAGGAGAAAAGGCCAAACCTGCATGCTTACCCATTGTTATGAACTGAACTGTTTCCCTGCAAAGTTCCTGTGTTACTCCTACCACATCAGAATGTGCCTGTGTTCAGAGATAGGGTCTTTAAAGAGGTAAGTTAAACTAGGTCATTGGGTGAGCCCTCATCCAATATGACTAGTTTTCTTATAAGAAGAGGAAACTTGGACACAGAGAATAAAGCATGTGAAGATACAGGAAGGAGCCAGCCCTACCAGGGAAGGAGAAAGACCTCAGAGCTGGTCTGAGGTCTCATACCAGCTGATACCCTGATCTCAGACTTCTGGCCTCCAGAACTGTGAGAAAATTAATCTCTGTTGTTTAAGCCACCTAGTTGGTGGTACTTTGTTATGGGAGCCCTAGAAGACTAATAGAGCCATCATTATTTTTCAACTATATATTTTACTTAAAATCATAGCACTGTGCCCAAAGCATCAATTAAGTGCCTTAGTGCCAATTATCCAGCCCAACTCTATCATTCTATGTATAGTAATAATAACTAGCAGTATTGGGTGCCTACTGTGTGGCAGACACTGGGATGGATATATATATATATATATATATATATATATGTATGTATGTATGTATAATCAGCATGTTGAGTTTTATATTCACCCTGCTCTGTGTATATATTACTATTATCCCCATTTTCACAGATCCCCAGAGCCAGTGACCACCAGAAAACCAGGGTTCAAAGCAAGGTCTGCTAGGACCCCACAGTCCTGAACGCTTGGACACATAGCACAGGAATGAGTTTACCACTTTGCCTGTGCGTGCATGTGTGCTCAGTCATTTCAGTCACGTTCAACTCTTTGCCACCCCTTGAACTATATAGTCCGCCAGGCTCCTCTGTCAATGGAATTCTCCGGGAAAGAATACTGGACTGGGCTGCTGTGCCCTTCTCTGGGGGGATCTTCCAGAAACCCAGGGATCACACCCCTGTCTCCGACATAGCAGGTGGATTCTTCACCTCTGAGCCATCAGGGAAGCCCACCAGTTTGCTTACTGGTACCAATTTGCCTGCTATTCTGAGTCACAGTAGAAGTAGAGCTGCAACAGAGGTCACCTGGTACCCATACCGTATGCTGCCTTGACGACCACAAAAACATTTTGAAATGCAAAGTTTTATAGAGTTCATACACCAGTGTGGGTGACTTGACAAAGGGCTGAGACCCTCTGGATCTTTGATTCTTTTTAAAGTTTTTTTTTTTTTTTTAAATGTGGGCCATTTTTTAAGTCTTTATTAAATATCACTTCTGTTGTTTTTTTTTTTTTTTTTTGGTTTTCTGACCGCCAGGCACGTGGGATCTTAGGTCCCCAGGTAGGGACCAAACCCACACCCCCTGCACTAGAAGGTGAAGTCTTAACCACTGGACCATCAGGGAAGTTCCTGGATCTCTTGCTTTTATCTCATGCTCCGCAGGTGCTTTATACAGCATCAGAAGATGGGAGTACTGCAGAGGAGGGGTGAGGCTTCTAGACAAGGAACATCTGTAAAGGTAGCTGGATATTGATCATGGGTAAGAGACTATGCCAAAGCCTTTGACTGTGTGGATCACAATAAACTGGAAAATTCTGAAAGAGATGGGAATACCAGACCACCTGATCTGCCTCTTGAAAAATTTGTATGCAGGTCAGGAAGCAACAGTTAGAACTGGACATGGAACAAAAGACTGGTTCCAAATAGGAAAAGGAGTATGTCAAGGCTGTATATTGTCACCCTGCTTATTTAACTTATATGCAGAGTACATCAAGAGAAACGCTGGACTGGAAGAAACACAAGCTGGAATCAAGATTGCCGGGAGAAATATCAATACCCTCAGATATGCAGATGACACCACCCTTATGGCAGAAAGTGAAGAGGAACTCAAAAGCCTCTTGATGAAAGTGAAAGTGGAGAGTGAAAAAGTTGGCTTAAAGCTCAACATTCAGAAAACAAAGATCATGGCATCCGGTCCCATCACTTCATGGGAAATAGATGGGGAAACAGTGGAAACAGTGTCAGACTTTATTTTGGGGGGCTCCAAAATCACTACAGATGGTCACTGCAGCCATGCAATTAAAAGACGCTTACTCCTTGGAAGGAAAGTTATGACCAACCTAGATAACATATTCAAAAGCAGAAACATTACTTTGCCAATAAAGGTCCGTCTAGTCAAGGCTATGGTTTTTCCTGTGGTCATGTATGGATGTGAGAGTTGGACTGTGAAGAAGGCTGAGCACCGAAGAATTGATGCTTTTGAACTGTGGTGTTGGAGAAGACTCTTGCGAGTCCCTTGGACTGCAAGGAGATCCAACCAGTCCATTCTGAAGGAGATCAGCCCTGGGATTTCTTTGGAAGGAATGATGCTAAAGCTGAAACTCCAGTACTTTGGCCACCTCATGCGAAGTGTTGACTCATTGGAAAAGACCCTGATGCTGGGAGGGATTGGGGGCAGAAGGAGAAGGGGACGACGGAGGATGAGATGGCTGGATGGCATCACTGACTCCATGGACGTGAGTCTGAGTGAACTCCAGGAGTTGGTAATGGACAGGGAGGCCTGGCGTGCTGCGATTCATGGGGTCGCAAAGAGTCAGACACGACTGAGTGACTGATCTGATCTGATCTGATCTGAAGAGAAGCAGCAGAGTCATGCTAATGAGGCTTAGGGGAGGGTTGTTGTTGTTAGATCACTTAGTTCAGTTCAGTCGCTCAGTCGTGTCCAACTCTTTGCGACCCATGGACTGCAGCACACCAGGCTTTCCTCTCCTTCACTATCTCCCAGAGTTTGCTCAAATTCATGTCTATTGAGTCTGTGATACCATCCAACCATCTCATCCTCTGTCCCCTCTTCTCCTCCTGCTTTCAATCTTTTCCAGCATCACGGTGTTTTCCAATAAGTCGGCTCTTTGCATCAGATGGTCAAAGTATTGGAGCTTCAGCTTCAGCATCAGTCCTTCCAATGAATATTCAGGACTGATTTCCCTTAGGATTGACTGGTTGGATCACCTTGTAGTCCAAGGGACTCTCAAGCATCTTCTGTAGCATCAGTACTTTGGCACACAGCCTTTTTTATGAGCCAACTCTCACATCCGTACACGACTACTGGAAAAACCATAGCTTTGACAATACAGACCTCTGTTGTCAAAGGGATGTCTCTGCTTTTTAATATGCTGTCTAGGTTTGTCATAGCTTTTCTCCCAAGGAACAAGTGTCTTTTAATTTAATGGCTGCAGTCACTGTCCACAACGATTTTGGAGCCCAAGAAAATAGTCTGTCACTGCTTCCCTTTAGCCCATCTATTTGCCACAAAGAACGTTTATTTTACTTTTTAAGAAAGGCAGACAGCCACTTGCAGAGCCTCAATTGCATGTATTTAAAACCACTAGACCATTCATATATCACCTAAATCAAATCCCTTATGATTATACAGTGGAAGTGAGAAATAGATTTAAGGGCGTAGATCTGATAGATAGAGTGCCTGATGAACTCTGGACGGAGGTTCGTGACATTGTACAGGAGACAGGGATCAAGACCATCCCCATGGAAAAGAAATGCAAAAAAGCAAAATGGCTGTCTGGGGAGGCCTTACAAATAGCTGTGGAAAGAAGAGAAGTGAAAAGCAAAGGAGAAAAGGAAAGATATAAGCATCTGAATGCAGAGTTCCAAAGAATAGCAAGGAGAGATAAGAAAGCCCTCCTCAGCGATCAATGCAAAGAAATAGAGGAAAACAACAGAATGGGAAAGACTAGAGATCTCTTCAAGAAAATTAGAGATACCAAGGGAACATTTCATGCAAAGATGGGCTCGATAAAGGACAGAAATGGTATGGACTGAAAAGAAGCAGAAGATATTAAGAAGAGGTGGCAAGAATACACAGAAGAACTGTACAAAAAAAGATCTTCACGACCCAGATAATCACGATGGTGTGATCACAGACCTAGAGCCAGACATCCTGGAATGTAAAGTCAAGTGGGCCTTAGAAAGCACCACTACGAACAAAGCTAGTGGAGGTGGTGGAATTCCAGTTGAGCTATTTCAAATCCTGAAAGATGATGCTGTGAAAGTGCTTCACTCAATATGACAGCAAATTTGGAAAACTCAGCCGTGGCCACAGGACTGAAAAAGGTCAGTTTTCATTCCAATCCCAAAGAAAGGCAATGCCAAAGAATGCTCAAACTACCACACAATTGCACTCATCTCACACGCTAGTAAAGTAATGCTCAAAATTCTCCAAGCCAGGCTTCAGCAATACATGAACCGTGAACTTCCTGATGTTCAAGCTGGTTTTAGAAAAGGTAGAGGAACCAGAGATCAAATTGCCAACATCCGCTGGATCATAGGAAAAGCAAGAGAGTTCCAGAAAAACATCTATTTCTGCTTTATTGACTATGCCAAAGCCTTTGACTGTGTGGATCACAATAAACTGTGGAAAATTCTTCAAGAGATGGGAATACCAGACCACCTGACCTGCCTCTTGAGAAATTTGTATGCAGGTCAGGAAGCAACAGTTAGAACTGGACATGGAACAAAAGACTGGTTCCAAATAGGAAAAGGAGTATGTCAAGGCTGTATATTGTCACCCTGCTTATTTAACTTATATGCAGAGTACATCAAGAGAAACGCTGGACTGGAAGAAACACAAGCTGGAATCAAGATTGCCGGGAGAAATATCAATACCCTCAGATATGCAGATGACACCACCCTTATGGCAGAAAGTGAAGAGGAAATCAAAAGCCTCTTGATGAAAGTGAAAGTGGAGAGTGAAAAAGTTGGCTTAAAGCTCAACATTCAGAAAACAAAGATCATGGCATCCGGTCCCATCACTTCATGGGAAATAGATGGGGAAACAGTGGAAACAGTGTCAGGCTTTATTTTGGGGGGCTCCAAAATCACTACAGATGGTCACTGCAGCCATGCAATTAAAAGACGCTTACTCCTTGGAAGGAAAGTTATGACCAACCTAGATAGCATATTCAAAAGCAGAAACATTACTTTGCCAATAAAGGTCCGTCTAGTCAAGGCTATGGTTTTTCCTGTGGTCATGTATGGATGTGAGAGTTGGACTGTGAAGAAGGCTGAGCGCCGAAGAATTGATGCTTTTGAACTGTGGTGTTGGAGAAGACTCTTGCGAATCCCTTGGACTGCAAGGAGATCCAACCAGTCCATTCTGAAGGAGATCAGCCCTGGGATTTCTTTGGAAGGAATGATGCTAAAGTTAGAACTCCAGTACTTTGGCCACCTGATGCAAAGAATTGACTCATTGGAAAAGACTCTGATGCTGGGAGGGATTGGGGGCAGGAGGAGAAAGGGATGACGGAGGATGAGATGGCTGGATGGCATCACTGACTCCATGGACATGAGTCTGAGTGAACTCCGGGAGGTGGTGATGAACAGGGAGGCCTGGTGTGCTGCGATTCATGGGGTCGCAAAGAGTTGGACACGACTGAGCGACTGAACTGAACTGAACTGAAAGTCTTCATAGCTTGATTGCCCTCTGTTCTCCTACAAATGGTCCTTGAGAGCTTGTTTGGAGGTTCTAGCAGCAGAGCACAGCTACCTGCATATATCTGACCTAAGAAAGATGCTCCAGTGTCCAGGAAGATTGCTCTCCACCAGCATGCTGCTTCAGTGGATAGGGAAAAAGAAGACAGTTAGGCAGCTGGATCAGGCCAATCAACCCTGGCAATCAATGGGGTAACAGATGTCACAGCCAGATGATCCTCAATGTTTAGCGTGTGAAGAGGAAAACTCAAATTGTTGGAATTTAGAACATGAGAGTTCCAAAGAATAGCAAGAGAGATAAGAAAGCCTCCTTCAGTGGTCAATGCAAAGAAATAGAGGAAAACAACAGAATGAGAAAGACTAGAGATCTCTTCAAGAAAATTAGAGATACCAAGGGAACATTTCATGCAAAGATGGGCTCGATAAAGGACAGAAATGGTATGGACCTAACAGAAGCAGAAGATATTAAGAAGGGGTGGCAAGAAGACACAGAACTGTACAAAAAAGATCTTCATGACCTAGATAATCACGATGGTGTGATCACTCACCTAGAGCCAGACATGCTGGAATGTGAAGTCAGTCAGTCACTATGAACAAAGCTAGTGGAGGTGATGGAATTCCAGTTGAGCTATTTCAAATCCCTAAATAAAACCTAGAGCTCATCACTGTGGTGTGAGATATCCTAAATGTGCTTAGTTGTGTCCAATTAAATGGAAGATGATAAATTGTAAAGGATGACACTCTATTTTGCAATGTTAAGGGAAAATTGCCTCTTGTAAGCTGTGTTCATGTGAGTAGTCTCTGTATCAGTGGTTCTCAAAGTGTGGTTCCCTGGGCCAGGAGCACCATCATCACCAGAGGTGGGGACTGGCTAGAAATACAAAGTTTCAAGCCCCACCCCAGACATACTGAATCAGAAACTGGGAAATCTGTGTTTTGGTAAGCCTTCCCAGGTGATTCTGATGAGTATGTATGTTTTGCAACCACTGCTCTGTAATAAATATTTTTATAACTTTGAAGTGAACTACAAAATCTTTAATCAGTAAAATGATTTAAAAAGCAGAGTTGTCAGAATGATCCAAGCCAATTATTAAATCATGTTCTGTCAAAGGCTCAACACCACCTATTGAAGTGATCCATGTATTCTGGCCTCTTGGGTACCTTTCAACACTTAGAGTCCATGAGCATTGAAAGAGAACAATCTCCTGCTTGAATAATTGCATAATTACAAATAATTGGTACTTTAACTTTTTTCAAGTTTTGATTTCCCATTTTCTTATAATCGAGTGCCATTCCTATGAAAATATCCTCCTGAAGCATAACCTATTCCATTTAGCATTCTCAGATCAGATAAGAAATATACCAACATGTTAAAAGTGGGCAGAGGAATTATGGATGAATTTTCTTGCCTTTATACTGTTGTATTAATATATTTTTTCTTAAAAATATTAAGGTAACATTAGAGTTTCCCTGGTTAAGAATCCGCCTGCCAATGCAGGGGACACAGGTTTGATTCCTGATCTGGGAAGATCCCACATGCCTCAGGGTAACTAAGCCTGTGCGCCAGGAATACTGAGCTCGCACCCTAGAGCCTGTGCTCTGCAACAAGAGAAGCCACGGGAATGAGAAGCCTGCACACTGCAACAATGAGTAGCCCCTGCCCACTGCAACCAGAGAAAGCCTACGCGCAGCAGTGAAGACTCAGCACAGTCAAAATAAAGAAATAACTCTTTTTTAAAAAAATTAAGACAAGGTTAGATAAGCATATGGTTATCAAACCTGAGAGAAATCCATCTTTTTAATGTCTGTAGCTAGATACACTATTTATAGGCAAAGAAAGGTTTTTCTAAATTGACATAGAATGCATTTCCAATAATCAAGACTGGACAGAGACTTTTTTTCCCCTGTCATTTTTCTCTTTTACTTCTAACATGAAAGATGGACTGACTACTATATATTACATAGGAATTAGACTGGACTTACTTCTAGGGGAAAAGCCCAAACAGATTTATTTTAATTGTAACAGAGATTTTTTTTCAATATTGAAATGTTTTCTACACTAAATGAAGAGTGTGCTTTGGAATCTACAGAGAAAATATTTTTATAATACAGAGCATCACTGTATATAACCCCTTGTCATGCTTAATGGTCCTCGGCACCATGGGCTGTTACTCTCTTTGGTTGATTGGCAGTTATACTGTAATGAAAAGAGATTCATATTTTCGCTACTCACTCTTTATTGCCACAACTAAGATTGGAGTTTTTTATTTTCCTCACTTCGATTCTTTGAGACGTGTTTTCCTTAACACAGATCTATTGTTTTTATTTTTAAATGTTTTTCATTTAAATTTCCTTTAGGTACTTCCCGTGAATTTTATGGGCCTCCATTCTTATGATTGCTATAGTTGTCATTTCTGAAATCAGTGAAGCACAGCTTTTTATAGGGCTGACATGTACCAATCTAGTGAGCTAGAAGAAAGTTTGGCATTCTATTTCTCTACAATTTTCTACCCCAATAATGACTCTGTACGTAATGTTGCTAAACTAATTTTTTTCAATCCTAAATACGGTCTTTTTCCCTTATATACATTTTTGTCACTTTCCATATATTGTGCTATTGCCGTCACGCTACTGGTCTAGTAAAGGAAGCACAGAGGTGGAGTCAAAAGTCTTGGATTAAATTACAGTTCCACCAGTTCCTGACGCTATCAATCAGTTGTTTGTATTCCACATTTTTCAACTATATGATGTGATTGATATTAACTACATCACGGAGATTAAAGAAATAAGTAATAGAGAGACCATAAAATTGTAGAGTCATTATGGTTTCTGCCTTGACTCAAGTGCTCCAGGAAGCATGAAGTAACTAAAGAAGGCAATGGAAAGAGTATAATTCAGGAGAAATAAAATTTGCCTTCATAATGAAGCATACACCTTACCTTGGTCACATTCTCTCTGCCACATACACACCCTTCACTTGTATACTCTGTGTTTTTATCAGTTCACAGTGGCTTGGTTGGGAAGGTTTTTAATCAGCACTGGGAGGAGTTTCTACAGGAGTTCCTATACACCTTGAGTTTCTAGGTTGGGGATGGAGGCTGGTGGTAGGAAAAAAAAATCCTAGAAGGAAACAAAATCTAAACACTCCCCTAACACTTCAAACATCTGTTCAACCTGTATGATTTCCCTCGAAAAATCGGTGGTACAACCTTTCCTCAAGCCAGTTTATGGATAAGATAGGGATTCTGAAATCGGGTAAAAAGAGATGGCTATGCAGGTGTACATTTAGGTATATATAGAGTCAGTCTTCTGGGGATAAATGGGGTATTAGAAATTAAGGAACAGATGAACCTTGTGAAATGGATGAAAGACACAGTCCCAGAGCAACCTCTGGGTTTAAGAAGGCAGACAGGACCATGTGTGAAGGAAGGTCTGACTCTTAGGGTAACTAGAGAAGGAGAACAAAAGTAAGAGCTCTAGGTCATGAACTGGGGAATTTCAAATGGGTTTGACAATAATAGGATGGTTGGTGATAAGTATAAATACAGCAAGGATTTCTGTGTAGTGGTTAGTCTCTTTTATTTCACTTTTTTTTCTTTTGCTAATTAAACCTTTGTCCATCAGAGGATACTTCAGTTACCTTCTAGTCTCTGTGTTAAAAATCTGTTTGATATTTTCCCATAATTAAGAAATTGTTTTGAACTAACTGCAATTAATAATAATGGAAAACAGTATTCCATCAAAAGTACAGATAGATTCTGCTTACCTAAGAGAAGAATAAGAAACTCTATGACACTAATGATTCGACACATTCACTGCAAACATGGTACCAATTTAGCAACCTGTATGCAGAAGATATGGAGAAGGCAGTGGCACCCCACTCCAGAACTCTTGCTTGGAAAATCCCATGGACGGAGGAGCCTGGTAGGCTGCAGTCCATGGGGTCGAGAAGAGTCCGACACGACTGAGCGACTTCACTTTCACTTTTCACTTTCCTGCATTGGAGAAGGAAATGGCAACCCACTCCAGTGTTCTTGCCTGGAGAATCCCAGGGACGGGGCAGCCTGGTGGGCTGCCGTCTCTGGGGTCGCACAGAGTTGGACACGACTGAAGCGACTTAGCAGCAGCAGCAGCATGCAGAAGATAAAAATACTTATTTTGTAGGGGTGTTATCCAATACTTTGGCCACCTCATGTGAAGAGTTGACTCATTGGAAAAGACCCTGATGCTGGGAGGGATTGGGGGCAGGAGGAGAAGGGGACGACAGAGGATGAGATGGTTGGATGGCATCACCGACTCGATGGACATGAGTTTGAGTGAACTCCGGGAGTTGGTGATGGACAGGGAGGCCTGGCGTGCTGCGATTCATGGGGTCACAAAGAGCCGGACACGACTGAGCTACTGAACTGAACTGAACTGATGACAGTGAATGGGACTAATGCTTATACGGCACTGAAAATACTGAAGTCCAATTTCTTTTTACATGTTTTTCCATGATGTGTGTGTATGTGTATGTGTGTTATGTGAAAAACACCTTGTAAAGAAAAATGACAATGTCTACTTTGTTGGCCCAAAAGACAAAGATTAAAGTACTTCTTTCTTTTTTTCAAGCTGTAAGGAAGCATTAACTATCATCTAAGAACAGCAAAGGGTTTTATGTTATTCAGAAACTAATGGAACTACTCTATTTGTTCTTTTATTAGGCCCCAGTAACAGTAATTGAGAAAAATTAATTCTTTGATTCAAGAAAAACTTATTAAGCACCTACTAGGCAATATCCTGGGCTCTGGAGATGTGATTTTATTAAGAAGACATGATTACTGTCCTTGATATAGAGAAGTCTATTAAAGAAATTCTCTCCCATTTCAAAACAATGAAAACATAAAATGTAATCATGCATTTCAAAGCTTATTCTGTGGTCTATGTAACAAAGATATAGTTTGTTCACAGAGAAGAATAATTCTGTTCATCTACCCATATTAGTCTAATAGACACCATACTTCCAGATCTAAACATCCTGAAGATTAAATGTTTCAAACAAACAAACAAAAAATTTTAATGTGATTAAAAAAAAAGAATATATGTGAAATACAGCCAAGAAAGACTGTCTAATAGATTATAAGTAATAATATTGAATCAAATATCAGCTTTAATGTTATTGAAATAAAAACCAAAGAATCCTCAAAGAACAAGTTTTGCTGAAGCTCCAATACTTTGGCCACCTTATGTGAAGAGCTGACTCATTAGAAAAGACCTGATGCTGGGAAATATTGAAGGCAGGAAGAGAAGGGGAAGACAGAGAATCAAATGGATGGATGGCATCACCGACTCAATGGATATGAGTTTGAGCAAACTCCAGGAGATGGTGAAGGACGGGAAGCCTGGCGTGCTCCAGTGCATGGGGTAGCAAAGAGACACAACTGAGCGACTGAACAACAACAATACATTCTTTCATGAATGACAATAAATCTGTCATTCATGAAAATAAGCCATTAAAAAGAGGTAGTTTGAGGGCCATCACTGACATCTAGCAAGACCAAATAAATAACAACCACTGCAGGTAACAGTAAGGGCTTCCCAGATGGCGCTAGTGGTAAAGAATCCGCCTGCCAACGCACGAGACGAAAGAGACTCGAGTTCCTCCCCTGAGTTGGGAAGATCTCCTTGAGTAGAAAATGGCAACTCACTCCAGTATTCCTGCCTAGAAAACCCCCATGAGGATTTTTGTGAGACGAGCTTGGTGAGCCATAGTTCATGGAGTTGCAAAGAGTCAGACATCACTGAGCATGCCTGCATGCTCAGGTAATAAACATAAATGTCCCAAGACAAATGTTCACCACTTTTAGGTAGACTCATCTGTCAATAAAATCTTCGAGAAGATAGTGCCACACCAGCCAGAGGGACATCCAACCAGATGACTCACTAACTGGTCCACACCTAGGACCTCTCAGCAGCACACCACAGATGATGCAGTAGGTTTTACACTAAAATAAAAATATCATTTCCACCAAGGTTAACAATATATTTTTCTGGGCATGGGAGTGATTTAGGAAACACATTAGCAGCACCCTTGCCAATCCCAGACTTCATACACAAAATGATGGAGCTTTGTAATAGGAGAAATAAACCAAAGTTTAGGTTTAGTCCCTCAGTCATGTTCGACACTCGTGATCCCATGGACTGTAGCCCGCCAGGCTCCTCTGTCCATGGGATTCTCTAGGCAAGAATACTGGAGTGGGTTGCCATTTCCTTCTCCAGGGGATCTTCCCGACCCAGGGATCAAACCCGGGTCTGCTGCATTGCAGGCAGACTCTACCAACTGAGCCACCAGGGAAGCCCATATATCCCTATAATTGAAAACCAGATAAGCCAATTGGAGCAAACCATTCATTGGAGTCTGAGCATGAGCTTTCAATTAGACACCAACCTTCAAAATCAGATGGTTCTAGTTACTTTAAAGCTACTAAATGTGCCACGATAAGTCAAAATATCATGAAATCACCAGTATCAACAAACATTTCTTCAGTGCCTAAGTAAAACATAATGCATGATGTTACAGCTATGGTTTTTCCAGTAGTCATGTATGGATGTGAGAGTTGGACAATAGAGTAAGCTGAGTGCTGAAGAATTGATGCTTCTGAACTGTGGTGTTGGAGAAGACTTTTGAGAGTCCCTTCGACTGCAAGGAGATCCAACCAGTCCATCCTAAAGGAGATCAGTCCTGGGTATTCATTGGAAGGACTGATGTTGAAGCTGAAACTCCAATACTTTGGCCACCTGATGTGAAGAACTGACTCATTGGAAAAGACCCTGATACTGGGAAAGATTGAGGGCAGGAGGAGAAGGGGACAACAGAGGATGAGATGGTTGGATGGCATCACCAACTCAGTGGACATGTGTTTGGGTAAACTCCGGGAGTTGGTGATGGACAGGGAGGCCTGGCGTGCTGCAGTCCATGGGGTTGCAAAGAGCCAGACACAACTGAGCGACTGAACTGAACTGAACAGAACAGATACATGATGTTAAAGAAATGGGACACAGTATCTGACCTCAAAGGATTTATAAGATAATTGAGAAAGAGAACATAGACATTAAAAGTGAAGTGAAATACAAGGTAGTATGAAGCAAACTACAGCACTAGATGAGCAGCGGAGCTGAAGTCGGGGTGCACAGCATTTAACTAAAGTCCCTTATATATCCTTAAGCCAATCACTGACCAGCATACTGTACAGTTACATGCTTAATTTGGATTTTAAGAAAACAGACGCTATCCTCTAAGGAAACAACCCAATATTTAAGCAAAACTTCAGGCACAGGATGTTCCAAAATATTATTCCTCACCATTGAATAACTGGAAGCAGTCTAAACATTTAAGAGAATTTTGATTCAACTACACAGAAAAATTATACCATTATATATAGCCATTAGAGGAGATGTTTACAAATCATTATGAGAAAATGCTACTAGTATACTAGTGTGTGCATGCGTGCTGAGTTACTTCAGTTGTGACTCAGTCTTTGCAACCCTATGGACTATACCTATCAGGTTCCTCTGTCCATGGGTTCTCCAGGCAAGAATACTGGAGTGGGGTGCCATTTCCTCCTCCAGGGGATCTTCCCAACTCAGGGGTTGAATCCCCCCTGTCTCTTTTTATGTCCCCTGCATTGGCAAGTAGGTTCTTTACCACTAGTGCCAGCTGGGAAGTCCCTAGTATACTAGTACACTAACTAAAAAGAAATACAGAAACTATACGCCTTATGATCTTAACTTTGTACCTTAAAAAAACTATGAAACACTTATTCTGAAATTTAGTAAAAAGAGAAAATCATTAGGCACTTAGCCTATCATTTTAAGAGGGAAAAAATGTATGAGGGAAAGTTCTTTTATAGAGACCAACTCTAGCTAATACATATAGAAAGAATAGAATTAGAAAAATCACCATTTTGAAATCCCCAGTGAAATAATTAACTCAGGCAAAAATCTCAGTGGATGCTAACAACATTAGGTGAAAAGATGATGAGGGATTGGATCCTATTTGAAAGTGCCAAAATTTCACACCATAGATTACTTGCGGATCACAAAGAGAAAAAAAATGGAAGGATGTGACTGCATCACTTTAATTAGGAAATCAAACAGCACGGCTCCTAGTGAGACAATTTGATATTTTATGTCTCTTGACATGAACTAACATAAGCTACACAGAATCACCTGTGAAAGAGTCTTGCAAAAATGTTAGCCACAGCCTCAGATCTAACTTCCTGTCTGTAGAAAGCACAGGGAACAGAACAAGTTGAAATATTACCTGGAAGAAGCATCACCCACCAAAATGTGAGACATTCTGCAAGACTGGTTCTCATCAAACGATGATGTCATCAAAAGAAACTAAGAAACATAACCCAATGGCCACCTTTGGAAAACCAAGTAATTAAAACCCCCATCCAGGGGAAATTGAGGACATTTTAAATACAAATTGGGTATTAGACTATATGGAAGCTATTTTTAATTTTGATGATGTTATTCTTGTTACAGAAGAGAATGTTTTTATATTTGGGGAAGTAAAGAAGCATGGCTTACTCTTCTAAAAGAGCAACAGAAATAGAGAGAGATGGAGAGAGTTCCAGAGAGACAGAGCCAAAAGAGACAGAAAAGGAATTATTTATGGAAAATTCTAATAATTCTAATAATCATTGAATCTAGGTGGTGGGTTTACGTGTCAGCCTTTCTTTTTTCCTTTTTTTCCTGTATGTTTAACATTTCTATCATAAAAACTTGAAAAAAATATGTATAAAAAAAGACTAAGCAGAAATATACCAAAGTATTCACAGTGATTATGTCAGTATAATTATAGGTGATTTTCCTCTCAATGTAAAAATATTATTCTGCAATTTCAAATTTTTCTTATCACATATTATTTTTATAATCAGAAATAGTGAGTAAAGGAAATGGAGGTATTAGGTAGAACTGTGTGTGGAAAAAGAAAAAGTCCTAAGCCTATCCATTTAAGGCAATTGTGATGTGGGCTATTGTTGCTCTGGTTCTGACGTTATTTAATATATTAATAGCTTACAAAAGGAAGTTCAAGGCATATTAGGTCATATTTCAAACAGTATCTTGGCAAATCAATAGGCGGGACTACAAAAACAGGTCAACCCAGACACAAACTCTCCATACAGTTCATTAATAAAGAAGGACTTTTTTTTTTAATCTTGAAAAAATTCAATCTAATACCTCTGGGGAAATTCTTTTTTGCATAGTTATTCAGTAATAGAGAAGCCTGGAAAGCAACAAATGGCAAGGAGGAGCAGCAGCAGAGAAATGCAGGAGATCTTGGAATGATAATGGAAAACAAATTAGAGACTAGTTTCCAATGACGTCAGCGAAAAAACAGGTCAGTGCAGATTTGGGCTGGGTATCCAGGCAAGACTGCCTTTCCTCACTGCTGGCTGACATTGCCTAGTTTCAGGTAATGTTCAAATTGGGAACACAAGAAACCCGTGAACAGTGCCTCTAGCAAAGCATATAAATAGGAGCCTTCAGGGATTCATTCATCAAAAAAAAAAAAACAGCAAGAAATGAAATATACAAGACTTGCTAAGAAATGACAGAGTGAAAAGAGAAAGTTACAAAAATATGTAAAAGATATTAATGTCAGAAAGTAAGAGAAAGCATTGAGCCTGGAGCTAAGAATAGTGATATGAAATAAAATTAAGAACTGGGAAAAAAATGTAGCAAAAATTATTTCAATGATGTCATCGGACCATTTCTTACCACTTGCCTTTAAACGCAACTGAGCAGTTTAATAGTCATATACTCTTTGTCTCAATGATTTGCATGGGTTAAAGCTCTTTCCTTTTTACTCAGAGAGTGGCTTCCACTCAGAGTCCTTAAATAATAGTCTAGTACAGTGGTGCCCAAATCTTGGGCACTGTACATGAGGAGCACTGGGGGAGTTTTTTAAATCCCAGTGTCCAGGTTGCATCCCAATACCATTAAACTGAAACATATACGAGTAGGAACCAAGCATCAGTATACTTAAAGATCATCAGGAGATTCAACGTATACCAGGGTTTGGGAAGTACTGATGTGTGTGTGCAGAGGCAAATGCTGAGAACTGTACTAATTACAGAATTCATGCTGATTAAAATACTTTAGGCAAAACCTCCCCCACACATGCTAACAGCCCAGTCAAGTCATATACCATTTATATAAGAAGAGGCACAAAATTGTGATACAGTAGGCACAAGTCTCGGAGAAGGCACGGACATGACTGAGCGACTTCACTTTCACTTTTCACTTTCATACATTGGAGAAGGAAATGGCAACCCACTCCAGTGTTCTTGCCTGGAGAATCCCAGGGACGGTGGAGCCTGGTAGGCTACAGTCCATGGGGTCACTAAGAGTCGGACACGACTGAGCAATTTCCCTTTCACTTTTCACTTTCACACACTGGAGAAGGAAATGGTGACCCACTCCAGTGTTCTTGCCTGGAGAATCCCAGGGATGGGGGAGCCTGGTGGGCTGCCATCTCTGGGGTCACACAGAGTCGGACACGACTGAAACGACTTAGCAGCAGCAGCAGCAGCAGGCAGAAAAAGTCTAAAATAGAGAGAGTCAGCGACCAGGAGTGGAAGCTGATGAATTGTCCCACAGGTTGAGCAAGGTAAGAATGTTGTAAGGACTGATTCCAGACTAGTTGAAAATAATGGAATGTCTTTTTTCACTCAAATTTATGGAAAGCAATCGAGAGTCTATATACTCTATTACCATTTAAAACCAACTGCATGAATTTTCATCTCTAATTGATATTGGTTTTATTTTAGAACATGAAACCCAATTTGAATTGTTTCCATTCTTTATTGTTTTCTGATACAGCGCTTAATACTCCCCACATAACAATTTGGAAGCTTTCTTGAATCACTGTAATTTTGAAAAATACATGAAGTAGGACTTCCCTGGTGGTCCAGTGGTTAAGAATCCACCTGCCAATACAGGAGACATGGGTTCCATCTCTGGTCCAGGAAGATTCCACATACCACGAGGCAACTAAGCCCATGTGCCATGACTACTGAGCGGTGTGCCACAACTGTTGAAGCCCATGCACCATACAGCCTGTGCTCTGCAACAAGAGAAGCCTCCACAATGAGAAGCCCATTCAACTAGAGAAAGCTTGAGCACAGCAACAAAGACTCAGCATAGCCAAAAATACATAAATAAGTAAATATCCACTAGAAAAATATATGAAGTAGCCCAGACATAGAAACAACCCAAATGTCCATCAACAGATGAATGGATAAAGAAGATGTGGCACATCTATACAATGGAATACTACTCAGTCATAAATACTACTCAGCTGCAAAATAATGTCATTTGCAGCCACATGGATGCAACTAGAGATTATCACACTAAGTGAAGTAAGTCAGAAAGAGAAAGACAAATACCGGATGATATCACTTATGTGGGAAATCTAAAATATGGCACAAACGAACCTATCTACAAAACAGAAACAAACAGAACAGACTGTGGTTGCCAAAGGGGAGGAGGGGAGGGAGAGGGATGGACTGGGAGTTTGAGGTTAGCAGATGCAAACTATGACATTTAGGATGGATAAACAATAAGATCCTATTGTATAGCACAAGGAATGATATCCAATCACCCGGGGTAAACCATAATGGAAAAGAACATTTTAAAAAGAAATTATATGTGTGTGTAACTGAGTGACTTTGCTGTAAAGCAGAGATTAGCACAACACTGTAAATCAACTGTACTTCAATTAATATGTGTATATATATGTATGAAGTGATTTAAGTGTGTGAATTTGTGACTTGGAAAATAATATAAAGTTTATTTCACTTAAAAAGTATATAATAAATCATATTGTTTATTCGGCCTGTGAAAGCAAACATAATTTCTGCTTCTACATTCTGTACAAGAGGTGAAAGCTATTAGTATATCCTCTCTCTCAAATTCTTCCCTTCATCAAACAAAACAAAACCATCCCTGGATGCACTTTTCTCTGCTCCCATTCTATTGTCTATCAGGCTGTCCCTAACCCCCTCTTCATTCTGGTCCTCTCCATGGTCCCCATCCCTCAGTGAAAAGGAATTTCCCAGACCACAGAGGGGAACTTAGCCATCAAATTTGGGATGGAAGTAAGATCAGTGTTTCCCACAAATGGTCATGCCCACACTGCGAAGCCTGATCTACTGTAGGGAATGGCAGACAGATCTTAGGTCGTAGGGCTGCAGGTAACTCAAGCGGGTGTGACATGGAGCTGCCATTGCCACTAATCAAGTGGGAGGGGAACTTCTTTTCCAGAACTGTTTTGCCTTTGCACCTGCCAATAACCCAGAGCAAGTCTAACACATTCACCCGTGACCCACTCTTTACAATCCTATATACTGCTGGTTGTACACAAAGTTTGCAGTAAAAACAGAGCCTGGAATATAGGTTTTTAATAAAGCAGTGATTTTTGTTTTGTTAAAGCTGCAGTTCTTAAACAGTACCCGGAACACAGTATACCCTTAATGAATATTTGTCAAATAAATGATTGAATAACATCCACATACACTCACATTTTATCTTTCTGGGAGTATGTCCAACTTTATTTAAGTATGTCCTTTTGAAACCAGGGAAATGGCCCCTGGTCCTCAGTTCAGTGAAATATTAAAGGAACATCTGAGCCAAACACAAACAGCAGGGGAATCCACAGTCCCCCAAGTCTTTATTTTGACTATCTCCTTTCTCTCAGAAGAGTTGCTAATCAGCACAGCAAAGGGAGGCTCATCTTAGGCCTTTCTCTGCTGACTAGATGACAACCACGAATGGGCTTCAGGAGTCCTCCCCCTTTACCTTTCAAGGGACAACTAGACATATGGTTGAATTCTCTCATTATTTAAAGTGAGAGTCTTCTAGTCCTACTGAAGCTGGTTTTTGGTGATCCAAAGAAACTGCATCACTAGAGTAAAGGGTGTATAGGGTTCTTGCCATCACACCATCAGAGGAGCACTTCCATGTCCATCCTTGGATGGACGTTGAGAATGGATGCCCATCCATCAAGGACCATCCAGTGATGGCAGAACTACAGTGATAAAGCGGACACTTCCGTGGACATGGACAGCCCACTGAAGCCACCTCAAACAGAACTCATCTTTGCTGGCCTTTGTATATTTTTGGCTGTAACACATATTTCTTTCTGGTTTTGTTTTGTTTGGTTTTTTTTTGGTCTGTGTTGTTTGTTAGTCACTAAGTTGTGTCCAACTCTTTGTGACCCCATGGAGTGTAATCCACCAGGCTCCTCTGTCCAGGGGATTTCCCAGTCAAGAATACTGGAATGGGTTAGTTTTATTTATTCATTCACTTATTTATTTAGGCTGTGCAGGCTTTTCTCTAGTTCCGGGGAGTGGGGGCTACGCTCCAGCTGACGCACAGGCGTCTTGCGGTGGCTTCTCTTGTTGCAGAGCATGAGTTCTAGGGCACGTGGGCTTCAGTAGTTTGCAGTTGAAGCTCCCAGGCTCTAGAAAACAGACTTGATAGTTGTGGCACATGAGCTTAGCTGCTCCCTGGTATGCCGGGATCTTCCCAGACCAGAGATTGAACCCAGTGTCTCCTGAATTCGTAGGCAGATTCTTATCCACTGAGCCACCAGGGAAGCCTCAGACATCCTTCCTGTTAAAGCATTAAATCTCCTTTTGCTTACGTGAGTGGTGATGGGAATCATTCTCTTTGCTTTGGTCAAACTCACTGGAGCAAACCAAGTGATCTGGAGAGAAAAGGCAGCATCTCCAGGACTAAGACATAAACCTTCATAGCCTGACTATGAACATATAGACTCAAGAGTACCAAAAGAAATATTTTTTATGTTATTCTCATTACATCAGTGCCACGTGTGGGATCTCAGTTCCCCACCCAGGGATCGAACCTGGGCCCTCTGCAGTGGAAATGCAGAGCTCTAACCTCTGGACCACCAGGAAACTACCTCATACATCACTTTTCTAAATTCATATTCTTCATTTGTACCAATTACCTACAGAAAGAACTTCAAACTCCCCAGAATGGCACCTATGGTTTCCATGATTTGGTCCTACTTTGTCCTTTCTTTTCTTCGGTGCCAACATCCTTCTCCCCGTAAACCATCTCTCATGTCATATAAATGTGTCACACTAACGCCAACTCTATGTTGCTTGAATGCAATGATATAGTATGTTTTCTACATCTTCTCATTGTATTTTAGAGAAGGAATTCAGTGACAGATGGTGAGTGCTTTCCATTTCTTAGCTGTACATTTAACAATTTTCTTTTGGCACTAGCATATTAGTTTTATTTTTTATTTCTCAAACTAAAAATAATATTATTATTATTGGCCACACCACTCGACTTGTGGGATCATAGTTCCCCGACCAAGGATTGAACCCGGGACCTGGCAGTGAAAGCTCAGAATCCTAACCACTGGACGGCCAGAGAATTCCCTCAAATTAAAATTTAATATTAAAAATTGTCAGAGCAGACACTTTCAAAAACAGAAGAGTAGAGCAGTTGAAAATCTAGTGCTCAAATAGGCAAGAAATGCATATTTTAAAATCTCTAAAACAATCAGCAAAATCAACAACATAACAAGTTATGTCCTTTCTAAAAATAAGCTTTTCAAACAGCAAAGAACAAGGGAAAAGAAGGATGAATATTTACTGCTCAAATTAGTTTGGTGTGAGCTTTTTCCAATCTAAAGTATTGTTAAGTTACTGACTTTCCAAGTAAACCTAAAGAATATTTTAAATATTTAAAGCATCTTTCACAAACTACATTGTAGCACAATAAATAAGATTTCTCAATAAAAGAACAGAAACCTCACTAACCAGGTGCCTTCTTGACAGATCAAAGTTGTAGAATTTTATCCAAATTTGTTTTAAAAAGAAAAACAGTTCACAAAAAAATACACAAATAGCCAAACAGATAAACAAAAACATTGTCAGTTCAGTTCAGTTCAATTTAGTCACTCAGTCATGTCCAACTCTTTGCTACCCCATGGACTGCAGCACGCCAGGCTTACTTGTCCATCACCACCTCCCAGAGTTTCCTCAAACTCATGTCCATCAAGTCGGTGATGGCATCTTACCATCACATCCTCTGTCATCCCCTTCTCCTCCTGCCTTCAATCTTGCCCAGCATCAGGGTCTTTTCAAATGAGTCAGTTCTTCACATCAGGTGGCCAAAGTATTGGAGTTTCAGCTTCAGCATCAGTCCTTCCAATGAATACTCAGGACTGATTTCCTTTAGGATTGACTGGTTTGATCCCCTTCCAGTCCAAGGGACTCTCAAGAGTTTTTCTCCAACACTACAGTTCAAAAGCATCAGTTCTTCGGCACTCAGCTTTCTTGATAGTCCAACCCCTTCACATCTATACTTGACTGACTACTGAAAAACCATGCTTTGACTAGACAGACATTTGTTGGCAAAGTAATGTCTCTTGCTTTTTAACATGCTCTCTAG
>NW_020867267.1:0-38218 GCF_003369695.1 Bos indicus x Bos taurus | reverse complement strand
TGTAAAATAGCTATAATAACATCAATGTCATGAAATGAAAAATACTTGTAATGCACCTAGTGTAAGGCTGGGCACACAGTAGGCATTCAATAAATATTAGTTCTGTTTCCCTTCTTGGTAATTTGGACTTTATATTTTCTAATGTGGCGGTCCCCAATTTATAGTACAGAGTCTCTGCTTCCTTGTAGCAGTGTCTAAATTTAGGGACAGAGATGATTTGGTAGGCTATCATTTTTGTTTGTTCCCAAGTATGATCTAGTAGAGCTATGTAATTCAAATACCCAGAATTCAAATAATGATGTGAAATTAGAATATCGTGATAGATTTCCTTTTTCTCTCTCCTCCTGTTCCTCTTGGAGAAGGAAATGGCAACCCACTCCAGTATTCTTACCTAGAGAATCCTGTGGACAGAGGAGCCTGGTGGGCTGCTGTCCATAGGGTCGCATAGAGTCAGACACGACTGAAGTGACTTAGCATGCATGCATGCATTGGAGAAGGAAATGGCAACCCACTCCAGTATTCTTGCCTGGAGAATCCCAGGGATGGGGGAGCCTGGTGGGCTGCCATCTGTGGGGTCGCACCAGAGTCGGACACGACTGAAGTGACTTAGCAGCAGCCTGTTCCTTTTCTCTCATCTCTTCTTTCCTTTCTTTTTCTTTCACCTCTTCCTCTTCTTTGTCTTCCTTCCTCCTCCTACTTTTTCTGTTCTTTCTCCTATTTCCTTCTTCCTCCTTTTCTTCTTTTTTCTTATGTTTCTTCCTTCTGCTGTGGCTATGAGAACTGCTGTATGTGCGTATGTACAGAATATGATCTCATTATCCACTGGAGTCTACTGAGTTTTGTTAATGCGGTTCCCCTCACCCCAAATTTCAAACTGTTAGTGTGCTGATTTACTTGAACATAGGTGATCCTATCATTTTCCAAAGATATCTCTTTACACAGGAATCAGGTGGTTTAAATGCATTATTTAAGATCAGTGTGAAATTATGCTTTGATTCTTTTCTTTATTGAGGTACAATTGACAAATTGTAAGACATTTAAAGTATTCAATGTAATGTATTGATATACGTGTGCCTTGAGAAAGGATTCCTCCATCTAGTTAATTTCACACACTCATCACCTCACATGTTCCCTGCCCCTTTATTGGTGAAAATATTGAGGTTTTACTCTCTAGCAAGTTTTGACTGTATAAAACAGTGCTAGGAACTGTAGTCACCAAATTATACATTAGATCGTGTTAGGGTCTTATAACTGAAAGCCTGTACCCTATGACTAACCTCTCCTTATCCTATCCCTGTCCTCCCAACAAGCTACTGGCAACCACTTTTCTACTCTCTGGTTTACTTTTCTAAAGAATATTTATATATTTGGCTGCACTGAGTCTTAGTTGCGGCACACAGGATCTTTGATCTTCATTGAAGCATGCGGGATCTACAGTTTCAGCATACAGACTCTTAGTTGTGGTATGTGGAGTCTAGTTCCCTGACCAGGGATCAGACCTGGGCCCCCTGTATTGGGAGTCTTAGCCACTCAACCACCAGGCAAGTCCCTACTCTCTGATTGCTATATCTTGGCTACTATGAATACTGTGGCAATGAACATGGAGTACAGATATCTCTTTGAGATAATGGTTTCATTTTCTTCGGATATATATCCAGAAGTGGGATTTCTGGATCATAGTTCTGTTTCTGTTTCCATAGTTCTGGATCGTAGTTCTGTTTTCATTTTTTGAGGAATCTCCATACTCTTTTCCACAGTGGTTGTACCAGTTTTCATTCCCACTAACACTATACAAGGATTCTCTTTCTCCACATCCTCCCCAGCATTTGCGATCTCTTGTCCTTTTGGTAATAGCCATACTAACAGAGGTGAGATGATATCTCACTGCAGTTTTGACTAGTATTTCTGTGATGATTACTGATGTTGAACACCTTTTTCTGTACTTACTGGCCTTTTATATGTCTATTTTGAAAAATGTCTATTCAGGTCCTTTGTCCATTTTAAAATTGGGTTATTCAGTTTTTTGCTATTGAGTTGTATGAGTTCCTTGTATATTTCACATGTTAATCCCTTACTGAACATGTGGCTTACAAACATTTTCTCCTCTTCCATACATTGCCTTTTCATTTGGGTGATGATTTCCTTTGCTGAGCAGAGCTTGTAGTTTGATATAGTCCCATAGGTTTATTTTGTTTTGTTGCCTTTGCTTTTGATGCCAAATCCAAAAAATCATTACCAACACTAATGTCAAGAAGCTTACCCCTGTCTTTTCTTCTAAAAGGGTAATGGTTTCAGGTCATATGTTCAAGTTTTAATCTAATTTAAGTGGATTTTTGTGGATAGTGAAAATAGGACTCCAGTTTCACTCTTTTGCATGTGGCTGTCCAGTTTTCCCAACACCATCTATTGAAGAGACTATCATTTCTCTATTTTTGGCTCCTTTGTTATAAATTAACAACCACATGTGGATGGGCTTATTTTTGGTCTCTGTATTCGGTTCCACTGATCCACATGCCTGTTTTTAATGCTAATACAATACTGTTTGGTCAATATAGCTTTGCAATATAATTTGAAATCAGGAAATGTTCTGTCCTCAGCTTTATTCTTCTTTCTCAAGATTGCTTTGGTCCAAAATTATGCACTGAATCTTAATAAATATATTTATTGAATATTTGATTTCTAGTTAACTATAAACAATAACATTAGAAGTACCTGTTTGGCCAATCTGAGGGGAGAGTGAGAGAAGTGGTGTTTATTGAATACTGTGTACTTTTATTTCCACTGGCCTAACCAGCCTGGTAGGGGTCCATGGGGTCGCTAAAAGTCGGACATGACTGAGCAACTTCACTTTCACTTTTCAGTTTCATGCACTGGAGAAGGAAATGGCAACTCACTCCGGTGTTCTTGCCTGGAGAATTCCAGGGACGGGGGAGCCCTGTGGGCTGCCGTCTATGGGGTCGCACAGAGTCGGACACGACTGAAGTGACTTAGCAGCAGCAGCAGCTATTCCAGAACATTCGTCTCCATCAGCCTTTGAAATATTGTGAGGGTAGCGTCTCAGTACTCTTGCCTGGCAAATCCCATGGATGGAGGAGCCTGGTGGGCTGCAGTCCATGGAGTCGCTAGGAGTTGGGACATGACTGAGTGACTTCACTTTCACTTTTCACTTTCATGCACTGGAGAAGGAAATGGCAACCCACTCCAGTGTTCTTGCCTGGAGAATCCCAGGGACGGCAGAGCCTGGTGGGCTGCTGTCTCTGGGGTCGCACAGAGTCAGACACGCGACTTAACAGCAGCAGCAGCGTCAGCAGCAGTGTCAGCAGCAGCAGTGTCTATGTAATTCAGGATGAATCTATGTTCTAATCAAGTTTAAATAACAGAATAATCTTTTAGAGTAGAATATTTTAAAAATAATGGTGTTTTAGGGGCATAACTTTCCCCTAACAGGCACTACTGTATTAAAGTTGTTATAATCCAAAGGCTATGTGGACTTTTTAAGGATCAGAGATAATATGCAATGCTAGGCACAAAAATGGTAGAATTGATTTTATGTTGTTTATATTTACTCTTGTCTGGGAAAAAGTTAGAGAATCTAGTATTAATAATAATAATGAATGTTATTAGGGAGTCCTATTAATTTTATTAAAAGCAAACATAAACTCACATCGTATAATCTTGATTTCATTCTTTGTATTGAAGATAGTTATTTTAAGCCTACTTAAGAGAAGGTCACATAATTCTGGGATGTATTACTTGTAAAATTAAAAAGAAATGGAATAGGTTAAACTACCAATTTTTAAAAATAAATAGTTCTGAAGTTTCACAACTGGAGAAAGTGTTTCCTTTTCAAATTGCTCTGAAAGCATTGTTTTACTTATCTGATGCATAACTTACTGTCTCATTTTAATCTGATAATATGTGCCCGTCAGATAATGAATTTTAATTTTCTTTGTTTTGACTTAATATAACTAGGAGTAAAACCTTTGATATGAAGGGAGAAAGGATTATGATTTGAAGTTCTTTTTCTTCAGTTATTTTGACATTAATTTATTGTTAAAGGGAAGAAAAAGCCTAAGAAGTCTCTCTGGTTTGCATTTATGCCAATAAGTAGAAATCAAATGTGCTTTACTTGGATTTTTATAATTACTGTATGTAACTCCTTTGTGAAGGTAAAAAACTTGATAATTTTACAAATCTTTACTCTCTTTTGCTCTAGTGTATTTATATTACAAAGTAGAATGTACTGTTTAAAAGAACTATTTACTCTCCTAATGACTTCCTCTTTCCACATTGGAACAGTGAAATTTTCCTTCCTTTTTTGTTACATCTGTCTTCAGTGAGTGAAGTGAAATTGCTCAGTTGTGTCAGACTCTTGTGACCCTATGGGCTGTAACCTACCAGCTTCCTCCATCCATGGGATTTTCCAGGCAAGAATACTGGAGTGGGTTGCCATTTCCTTCTCCAGGAGATCTTCGCAACCCAGGGATTGAACCCAGGTCTCCCACATTGTAGGCAGATGCTTTACCATCTGAGCCACCAGGAAAGTCTTCAGTATCAAGCTATAAACACATTTTTGCTCTTCATGTACACAACAAATGCAGACAAATTTGCTTGTAATGGAGACTATGGTTAGCCTTTCAACACAGGTATGGTGAGTTTTTTGCTTTTATTTATTTATATTGAAGGGCTTATTTGGTGGTTAGTAGTAAAGAATCTGCCTGTCAAAGGAGGAGGCATGGGTTCAATTTCTGGGCAGGGAAGATCCCCTGAAGGAGGAAATGGCAATCAACTCCAGTGTTCTTGCCTGGAAAGTCCCATGGACAGAGAAGCCTGGCGGCTACAGTCCATGATGTCACAGAGTCAAACACAACTGAGCAACCAAGTACACATTTATTTTTTTCCAAAATATAGTTGATGTATAATATTATACGTCATAGCTGTGAGTGAGTGAGCAAGTGAGTGAAAGTCACTCAGTTGTGTCCGACTCTGTGATCCCATGGACTATACAGTCCATGGAAATCTCTAGGCCCGACTACTGAAGTAGATAGCCTTTCCCAGGTCTCCCGCATTGCAGGCAGATTCTTTACCAGCTAAGCCACAAGGGAAGCCTGTGTCATAGGTATACAATATAGTAATTCACGATTTTTAAAGGTTATACTCCATCTATATTACTATAAAATTTTGGCTACATTCATGTGTTGTACAATATATCTTGTAGCTTATTTTATACATAATAGTTTGTACCTCTTATAACCCTACCCCTTCTCTTTCCCTAGTGGTATCCACTAGTTTGTTCTCAGTCTGAGTCAATTTTCTTTTCTGTTGCATTCACTAGTTTGTTGCATTTTTCAGATTCCACATATAAGTGATATCATACAGTATTTGTCTTTCTCTTTCACTTAGCATTATACTCTCAAGTCCATTCATGTTGTTGCAAATGGCAGAATTTCAATTTTTAATAACTGAATAGTATTCCATTGTATGTATATATGAGTGTGCGGGTATATCACATATTCTTTATCCATTCATCTGTTGATGAACATTTAAGTTGCTTCCATATCTTGGTGATTATACATAATGCTACTATAAACACCGGGGTGAATGTATCTTATCAAATTAGTGTTTCTGTTCTTTGGGGGGATATATACCCAGGGGTGAAATTGTTGGGTCTTATGGTAGTTCTATTTTTAGTTTGAGAGAAACCTCCACACTGTTTTCCACTGTGGCTGAACTAATTGATATTCCCACCAACAGTGCACAGTTCAGTTCAGTCACTCAGTCGTGTCTGACTCTTTGCGACCCCATGAATCACAGCACGCCAGGCCTCCCTGTCCATCACCAACTCCCAGAGTTCACTCAAACTCAGTCCATCGAGTTGGTGATGCCATCCAGCCATCTCATCCTCTGTCGTCCCCTTCTCCTCCTGCCCCCAATCCCTCCCAGCATCAGAGTCTTTTCCAATGAGTCAACTCTTCGCATGAGGTGGCCAAAGTACTGGAGTTTCAGCTTTAGCATCATTCCTTCCAAAGAAATCCCAGGACTGATCTCCTTCAGAATGGACTGGTTGGATCTCCTTGCAGTCCAAGGGACTCTCAAGAGTCTTCTCCAACACCACAGTTCAAAAGCATCAATTCTTCAGCGCTCAGCCTTCTTTACAGTCCAACTGTCACATCCATACATGACCATAGGAAAAACCATAGCGTTGACTAGATGGACCTTTGTTGGCAAAGTAACATCTCTGCTTTTGAATATGCTATCTAGGTTGGTCATAACTTTCCTTCCAAGGGGTAAGTGTCTTTTAATTTCATGGCTGCAATCACCATCTGCAGTGATTTGGGAGTCCCCAAAAATAAAATCTGACACTGTTTCCCCATCTATTTGCCATGAAGTGATGGGACCAGCAGAGAAGGCAATGGCACCCCACTCCAGTACTTTTGCCTAGAAAATCCCATGGACGGAGGAGCCTGGTAGGCTGCAGTCCATGGGGTCGATAGAGTCAGACACAACTGAGCGACTTCACTTTCACTTTTCACTTTCATGACTTGGAGAAGGAGATGGCAACGCATTTCAGTGTTCTTGCCTGGAGAATCCCAGGGATGGGGGAGCCTGGTGGGTGCCGTCTGTGGGGTCGCACAGAGTCGGACACGACTGAAGCGATTTAGCAGTAGCAGCAGCAGATGGGACCAGATGCCATGATTTTAGTTTTCTGAATGTTGAGCTTAAGCCAATTTTTTCACTGTCCTCTTTCACTTTCAACAAGAGGCTTTTTAGTTCCTCTTCACTTTCTGCCATAAGGGTGGTGTCATCTGCATATCTGAGGTTATTGATATTTCTCCCGGCAGTCTTGATTCCAGCTTGTGCTTCTTCCAGCCCAGCGTTTCTCATGATGTACTCTGCATATAAGTTAAATAAGCAGGGTGACAATATATAGCCTTGACGTACTCCTTTTCCTATTTGGAACCAGTCTGTTGTTCCATGTCCAGTTCTAACTGTTGCTTCCTGACCTGCATATAGGTTTCTCAAGAGGCAGGTAAGATGGTCTGGTATTCCCATCTCTTGAAGAATTTTCCACAGTTTATTGTGATCCACACAGTCAAAGGCTTTGGCATAGTCAATAAAGCAGAAATAGATGTTTTTCTGGAACTCTCTTACTTTTCCATAATCCAGCGGATGTTGGCAATTTGATCTCTGGTTCCTCTGCCTTTTCTAAAACCAGCTTGAACATCTGGAGGTTCACGGTTCACATATTGCTGAAGCCTGGCTTGGAGAATTTTGAGCATTACTTTACTAGCGTGTGAGATGAGTGCAATTGTTTGGTAGTCTGAGCATTCTTTCGCATTGCCTTTCTTTGGGATTGAAATGAAAACTAACCTTTTCCAGTCCTGTGCCCACTGCTGAGTTTTCCAAATTTGCTGGCATATTGAGTGCAGCACTTTCACAGCATCATCTTTCAGGATTTGAAATAGCTCCACTGGAATTCCATCACCTCCACTAGCTTTGTTTGTAGTGATGCTTCCTAAGGCCCACTTGGCTTCGCCTTCTCTGTGTCTGGCTCTAGGTGAGTGATCACACCATCGTGATTATCTGGGTCATGAAGATTTTTTTGTACAGTTCTTCTGTGTATTCTTGCCACC
The DNA here is from genome assembly GCF_003369695.1 of Bos indicus x Bos taurus. Classification (NCBI taxonomy): domain Eukaryota; kingdom Metazoa; phylum Chordata; class Mammalia; order Artiodactyla; family Bovidae; genus Bos; species Bos indicus x Bos taurus. The sequence goes on along the minus strand of NW_020867267.1, from coordinate 30,584 downwards.
TCTTCTTAATATCTTCTGCTTCTGTTAGGTCCATACCATTTCTGTCCTTTATCGAGCCCATCTTTGCATGAAATGTTCCCTTGGTATCTCTAATTTTCTTGAAGAGATCTCTAGTCTTTTCAATTCTGTTGTTTTCCTCTATTTCTTTGCATTGAACACTGAGGAAGGCTTTCTTATCTCTCCTTGCTATTCTTTGGAACTCTGCATTCAGATGCTTATATCTTTCCTTTTCTCCTTTGCTTTTCACTTCTCTTCTTTTCACAGCTATTTGTAAGGCCTCCTCAGACAGCCATTTTGCTTTTTTGCAGTGTACAAGGGTTCCCTTTTCTCCACATACTTGCCAACATTTGTTATTTTTGTTCTTTTTCATGATAGCCGTTCTGTCATGTGTGAGGTGCCATCTCATTGTGGTTTTGATTTGCATTTCCCTGATGATTAGCGATGTTGAGCATCTTTTCATAAGTCTGTTGGCAATTTGCATTTCTTCTTTCAAAAAATGTCTATTGACTTCTTCTGCCCACTTTTTAAATCAGGTTGCTTGTCTTTTTGATGTTCAAATATATGAACTGTTTACATATGTTGGATATTAATTCCGTATTGGTCTTATGATTTGCAAATATTTTTTCCCAGTTAGTAGGTTGTCTTTTCATTTTGTCAATGGTTTATTTTTCTGTGCAAGAGCTTTTTAATTTATTTATGTTTCATTTGTTTATTTTTGCTTTTATTTCTTTTGCCTTTAGGAGACATCCAAAAAAAATATTGATACAATTTGTGTCAAAGAGTGTTTTGTTTGTATTTTCCTCTGGGAGTTTTATAATATCCAGTCTCACATTTAGGTCTTTGATACATTTTGAATTTATTTTTGCATATCATGTTAGAGGATGTTGTAATTTCATTCTTCGATATGTAGCTGTCCAGTTTTCCCAGCACCACTTATTGAAGAGACTGTCTTTTCTCCATTGTATAGTCTTTCCTCCTTTATCATAGACTGATTGACCACAAGTATGTGGGTTTAAAGCATCTTTTGCTTTTAAAGCAATATATTTTATAGTGGCATGTGGTGGTGATTTTTTAGAAGCCACTTCATTGAGGTATGACTGATACAAAAAACACTACATATTTATTGTACACAACTTGACGAGTTTAGAGATAAGAATACAGTTCTTGGGGTCACAAAGAGTCAGACACCACTGAGCATGCACACACATGAAATTATCACCATAATTATACCATGAACATATCTATCACTCCAAATGTTTCCTTTCACCCTCTTCATTTACTATTATTTTTGTGTGCAATAAGAACATTTAACACAGATTTATTGCTTTACCAAATTAAAAAATATACAATACAGTATTGCTAACCATGAGCACTATGCTGTATGATTGATCTGTGATGCCAATTAAAAAAAATAATATGAAAACATAAATAAAAATAAAAAAATAAAACATACTATTCCAAGGAAAACCATAGTCATACATTTCATCTTAATAAGTTAAAAAGGTAATATTATTTCACAAAAATTCTTTAGAAGAACAATAACTTATCTTTTTGTGTAATAGATTTTCAAACATTTATCAAAAGCAGTTGCCCAGTGGGTTTCCTCTCCTCCTCGCTGAATTTTCTGTTGTTTTTGTTTAGTCGCTAAGTTGTATCCAACACTTTGTGGCCCCACGGACTGTAGCCCGCCAGGCTCCTCAGTCCATGGGATTTCCCAGGCAAGAATATTGGAGTGGGCTGCCATTTCCTTCTCTGGGGGATCTGCCTGACCCATGTGATCAAACCCATGTACCTGTATTGGCAGGAGGATTTTTTACCTCAGAGCTACCAGATAAGCCTCTAATTTTGTCTGCTCTTGCCTTATTTCATCATAGTTTTATCCCACTGTTTGCTTTTTAGTGAACAGATTGTTCAGTGGTTTCTGCCTTATATAAGTAGACTCATACTTAGGTATTCATCTGTGACATGCTCCTTTGCTTCAGTTTTGGATTTTTGAGATTCCTTCTTGCTGAGGCATGATATTCCAAGTCATATATTTTCCTAGTGCACATTATCCCAGTGTATACACACACTACCGCTTAGCTATCTGTTCTACTATTGACTAACATTTGTGTTGTTTCCTGTTTCTTTGCTATTCTTACAGTTAGGTTATAAATATGTTTGTCTCCTCATGTACATGTGCATGGTTTTCTTTAGGGGATTTAACTAGTAGTGAGACTATGGAGTCACACAATATACAGATTCAAATAAATGCTTTCCAAATTGGTTGTAATAACTGTGACAGCTAACAATCCTACCAGCTGTATATGAGAATCTCTGTTGTTTCAGTTCTTTGCCAACATGTGTTATTTTTCTACTATATTTGTGATGTGACTATAGGCTGTTGAGTTGTAGTGAACCTGGGTTCACATCCAGGTTATAGCATGTGAACTTGAACTAAATCATATCAGCTTGCTGAGTTCTGGTAAAGATTAAATGATGTAATATATTGAAAGATGACTATGCATCTTTACACTTGCAACCATGAATTATTATTGCTATTATTATTAATATCTATTCTTTCTGATAAGCTTTAAGACTCTTGAGAAAATTAAAGATAAAAAGATTCATTCATCTGATGATATTTAGAACAATCCCAACTTCCTTTCTAACAATGTCATTTGATGAATGTATACACAATATGATGCAAACATGTTTTACCCACATTCACCTACACAGGTAGGTGAATACAGGTAAATTGAGGAACAAAGCACTTCTATCAATATATGTGGTGGAGAATATGCTGTTGGTTTGGCTAAAAACAAAAATATTGGGATATGTAGAACTATTTATCTTTCTTATTGAATAAGCGTTTAGCCCAGGAAAATTTCCTTTCTGGATTTCCTTAAAGGCAGACAGGGATAGTTTCCATTCCTGACCATTTTCTGAGGGTATCCATGATGGATTAAAAATGGCTTCAAGTTGTTTGACACTTTTTGTTTTGAGAGCTCCATTTCTCCTCCTTTTGAATCAAGGCTGGCCTGGAGTGCTTTGATCAACAGAGCACAACAGAAGTGAGGATTCCCATTCTGGGATGAAACTCTAAGAGGTCTGACAGACTTCTCCTTTTGCTCCAGGAGTCCTGTTTACAAGTCAACCATTAAATAAGAATCCTGCTGGGAAAAACATGTGGAGAGGTCCTGAGGTTATATAGTAGGGCAGAGGAGTTCAACTAGACCCATCCATCTGCCGCATTGCTAAGATATTGGGCTAGTGAAGGAAGCAGCTCTGACTAGCCTCCAGCCAAGCCCAGCCACTGGCTGGCTAGCATGAGTGACTCACACTCACACAAGTGAATAGCACATGCGACTGGATGCCACATGGAGCAGAAGAATCACCTAGCCCAGCCCTTTCCAAATCATAAAACATAACTTTAAAAGGTGCTGTTTTGAGCCACTGGGTGTTGAGGTAATTTGTTACATAGCAGTAATTAAGTGGAAGAGTACGTTTTTAAGGACGGTGCAGTGGAATGCTGCATTATTGTTTCTAGCCATCTTGTGTTCTTATGTCTGATTCTAGAAATGGAGATTCTTTGTATATGTCAAAGTGAAGCAAGTAAGTGAGTGAAAGTAGCTCAGTCGTGTCTGACTCTTTGCTACCCCATGGACTATACAGTCCATGGAATTCTCCAGGCCAGAATACTGGAGTGGGTAGCCGTTCCCTTCTCCAGGGGATCTTCCCAACCCAGGGATCAAACCCAGGTCTCCCACATTGCAGGTGGATTCTTTACCAGCTGAGCCACAAGAGAAGCCCAAGAATACTGGAGAGGGTAGGCTATCCTTTCTCCAGCAGATTTTCCCGACCCAGGAATCAAACCGGTGTCTCCTGCATTGCAGGCAGTTTCTTTACCAACTGAGCTATCAGGGAAGCCCAAAGCCCAAAATGTGTCAAAGACCAACATTTACTCTGAACAGTGACTCATGAGTTTTCATCAGATCTCAAAAAACTAAGAATTGCAGTATTTGGCAGCACGGTGATTTGTCTAACTCATTGTCTGAAGTAGTACCAATGGATAGATTGTAAAAACTAGGGTGACTTCCATGGTGTCAGTCTCAAATGTTTAGGATTTTTCTCTCAGAAATCCACTTTAATTGAATTATATTTTATTATTTGGTAGTTAGACCCTGTGTAAGTTAGCATCTTCATGTTCTTAGATAAAACATTCTTATATTCTTGTTTTATTGGAATTAAATTACATCTTTAAGTGGCATATTCTGGTTCTGGCATTCTAGGATGTAGTGGGAAAGTCCCTACTATACTATTTATAACTCTATGAATTTACAACCTTCAAGTCTCTGGTTTTTTCATCTTTGGTCTCTTGTTTTCATACATTTCCCTTGAGGTCTAATAAAATAATTAATTACTCTTCTCTGTATTTTTAAATTTCTAATTGTATTTTTTGGCAATTAGTATACAGGATAATGGCTTCCCTGATGGCTCAATGAGTAAAGAATCTGCCTGCAATGCAGGAGACACAGAAGACATGGGTTTGATCCCTGGGTCGGGAAGATCCCTTGAAGAAGGAAATGGCAACCCACTCCAGTACTCTTGCTTGGGAAATACCATGGACAGAGAAGCCTGGCAGGCACATATAGGGTGGAATAAATTTCCTCTTCTGTACTCTATCTGATCCTAGCAGTTTGTTGGCTTTATGATTCAGAGCAGCTCGCTGGGATGTTGTCCTGCAAATTTGCCTTCTCTGTGATTATAGGCATCCTGCATATTATTTCTCATTGGCAGGAGTCCTGTAAGTTCATCTAATCTTTTCTTTTCCCTCTCCCCAGCATATTGAACACTACCTCTGAAACCCTTAGTTTCTACCTGGGGTCCTAGTTCAAATAGCACAGAACCAAATTAGCTCAGAATCACAAGCCTGTACCCACTAGACTTTGGGCAACACCTCTGCACAGTGATACCTGCTAAACTTATCATCCAATCAGATCAAATTATCCAGAGAGGCCCTCGGCATAGAAAGAATGAGCACCCTTGGTGATTCTGCTATACCACATCCCTTTGACTTTAAGGATGTGTTTTCAGCTTTTCCTCATGCCCTTATGGACCATGTAGCATAGTACAGGATGACTCCAGGCCAAGACTTTCCCAGGAAATGTTAAAAAACAAAAAACAAAAAAAAACAAAAAACCCTCTTTATTATGGGAATATTCAAAAATACACAAAATAAAGAGAATAGAATAGTAAATCCCCTGTACTTATCTCTCGGCTTCAGCAATTATCAGTACATGTCTGATCTTGTTTCATCTATATTCCTAACCATTCTTACCTCTTCTCACCCTGCTGGATTATTTTAAAGCAAATTCCAGATATCATATCACTTCATCATGAATTTCTTTAGTATTTACCTCCAAAATATAAAGAATTTTAAAAACCATAATACTGTTATCATACCTACAATAGCTTTCCGTAATTTCAGGAAACAATGTATCCCAGGAAAATAACTTGAGCTGATATAATATTATTAATGTAGGTTTGAATTGCTTTTCTTAAGATGCATTGCCTATCCTTGTTCACACAGTGTAAAACCTTCCAACAGTTCATCTTCATTCACTTGGAATGCACTACTGAAAGATATTTAAGGATAATCTACAAACTTTGATCCTATGCACTCACCTTCTTTATATCATATTAGCATTCTAAGATTGATTTGAGTAGTAACCTCTCATGGAAGAAATCCTGTTGCTGAAAACGTCTCCATCCAGGGAAAGAGATGCCTAGTATTTACCCCTTTGTTTCCCATCTTTTTGAAGCCAATTCCCCATCCACATAAAAATATCACTTTTAGCTCCTGTTTTCAAAAATGAAAAGAATCTATTATCAAAAGGGTTTTTAAACAGCTTTGTTGAGGTATAATTTCCATACAAGAAAATGCACTTAAGTAGATAATTCACTGAATTTTAAAATACACATTCAATCATACAACAGACACAACAATCAAGCTATAGAACAATTACATCGTCCCTAGAAGTTCCCATATGTCTCCACCAATACTCTATGGATTGGGCCATGCCAACGACCAAACTGCTTTCTATCACTATGTGCTCAGTTGCTTCAGTCATGTCCAGCTCTCTGTGACCCTATGGACTGTAACCTGCCAGGCTCCTCTGTCCATGCGATTCTTCAGGCAAGAAAACTGGAATGGGTGGCCGTGCTCTCCTTCAGGGGATTTGATCTTCTGGACCCAGGAATTGAACCAACATCTCCTACATCTTTTGCATTGCAAGTAGACTCTTTATTGCTGAGCCACCAGGGAAGCCCACTTAATGTAGGGAAATAATTAAATAACTGGTGATATATATATATTTGATGAAATATTATGTAATGATTAAATTTTTAAGTTTTAGAAGACTCTATGACCACAGGATAAATAATTTAAAATCCAAAATCATTTCCTAGTAAGATTGAGCCAAGTTAACATCTACCAGCAAGAGTTTGAATATAATCAGAATGTAATCATCCAACTTAACTGCTGTTGAATGAGTACTTTAAAAAAACAGAATGTGGTTTAATCCTGTGTATGCGTGTGTGTGTGCGCACAGTAGGGAATTACATAATAAAGCCAGAACCAGTTTAGGTGGCAAATGTGGTATCTCATTTTAAATTGCAATTCTTTGATCACTGCATTTCAATCCCAAATTTCATTACAGTTTTCATTCCAATCCCAAAGAAAGGCAATGCCAAAGAATTTTGAAACTACCACACAGTTGCACTCATCTCACATGCAAGCAAAGTAATGCTCAAAATTCTCCAAGCCGGGCTTTAACAGTATGTGAACCATGAATTTCCAGATGTTCAAGCTGGATTTAGAAAAGGCAGAGGAACCAGAGATCAAATTGCCAACATCTGCTGGATCATCGAAAAAGCAAGAGAGTTCCAGAAAAACATCTACTTCTGTTTTATTGACTATGCCAAAACCTTTGACTGTGTGGATCACAATAAACTGCGGAAAATTCTAAAAGAGATGGGAATACCGGACCACCTGACCTGCCTCCTGAGAAATCTGCATGCAGGTCAGGAAGCAACAGTTAGAACTGGACATGGAACAACAGACTAGTGCCAAATTGGGAAAGGAGTACGTCAAGGCTCTATATTGTCACCCTGCTTGTTTAACTTCTATGCAGAGTACATCTTGCGAAATGCCGGGCTGGATGAAGCACAAGCTGGAATCAAGATTGCTGGGAAAAATATTAATAACCTCAGATATGCAGATGATACCACCCTTATGGCAGAAAGCAAAGAAGAACTAAAGAGCCTCTTGATTAAAGTGAAAGAGGAGAGTTAAAAAGTTGGCTTGAAGCTCAACATCAGAAAACAAAGATCATGGCATCTGGTCCCATCACTTCATGGCAAATAGATGGAGAAACAATGGAAACAGTCATAGACTTTATTTTTTGGGGGGGAGCTCCAAAATCAATGCAGATGGTGACTGAAGCCATGAAATTAAAAGATGCTTGTTCCTTTGAAGAAAAGCCATGACTAACCTAGAGAGCATGTTAAAAAGCAGAGACATTACTTTGCCAACAAATGTCTGTCTAGTCAAAGCTATGGTTTTTCCAGTAGTCAAGTATAGATGTGAGGGTTGGACTATCAAGAAAGCTGAGTGCCGAAGAACTGATGCTTTTGAACTGTAGTGTTGGAGAAAACTCTTGAGAGTCCCTTGGACTGGAAGGGGATCAAACCAGTCAATCCTAAAGGAAATCAGTCCTGAGTATTCATTGGAAGGACTGATGCTGAAGCTGAAACTCCAATACTTTGGCCACCTGATGTGAAGAACTGACTCATTTGAAAAGACCCTGATGCTGGGCAAGATTGAAGGCAGGAGGAGAAGGGGATGACAGAGGATGTGATGGTAAGATGCCATCACCGACTTGATGGACATGAGTTTGACGAAACTCTGGGAGGTGGTGATGGACAAGTAAGCCTGGCGTGCTGCAGTCCACGGGGTAGCAAAGAGTTGGACATGACTGAGTGACTAAATTGAACTGAACTGAACTGACAATGTTTTTGTTTATCTGTTTGGCTATTTGTGTATTTTTTTGTGAACTGTTTTTCTTTTTAAAACAAATTTGGATAAATTCTACAACTTTGATCTGTCAAGAAGGCACCTGGTTAGTGAGGTTTCTGTTCTTTTATTGAGAAATCTTATTTATTGTGCTACAATGTAGTTTGTGAAAGATGCTTTAAATATTTAAAATATTCTTTAGGTTTACTTGGAAAGTCAGTAACTTAACAATACTTTAGATTGGAAAAAGCTCACACCAAACTAATTTGAGCAGTAAATATTCATCCTTCTTTTCCGTTGTTCTTTGCTGTTTGAAAAGCTTATTTTTAGAAAGGACATAACTTGTTATGTTGTTGATTTTGCTGATTGTTTTAGAGATTTTAAAATATGCATTTCTTGCCTATTTGAGCACTAGATTTTCAACTGCTCTACTCTTCTTGTTTTTGAAAGTGTCTGCTCTGATAATTTTTAATATTAAATTTTAATTTGAGGGAATTCTCTGGCCGTCCAGTGGTTAGGATTCTGAGCTTCCACTGCCAGGTCCCGGGTTCAATCCTTGGTCGGGGAACTATGATCCCACAAGTCGAGTGGTGTGGCCAATAATAATAATATTATTTTTAGTTTGAGAAATAAAAAATAAAACTAATATGCTAGTGCCAAAAGAAAATTGTTAAATGTACAGCTAAGAAATGGAAAGCACTCACCATCTGTCACTGAATTCCTTCTCTAAAATACAATGAGAAGATGTAGAAACATACTTTATCATTGTATTCAAGCAAACATAGAGTTGGCGTTAGTGTGACACATTTATGTGACATGAGAGATGGTTTACGGGGAGAAGGATGTTGGCACCGAAGAAAATAAAGGACAAAGTAGGACCAAATCATGGAAACCATAGGTGCCATTCTGGGGAGTTTGAAGTTCTTTCTGTAGGTAATTGGTACAAATGAAGAATATGAATTTAGAAAAGTGATGTAATGAGGTAGTTTCCTGGTGGTCCAGAGGTTAGAGCTCTGCATTTCCACTGCGGAGGGCCCAGGTTCGATCCCTGGGTGGGGAACTGAGATCCCACATGTGGCACTGATGTAATGAGAATAACATAAAAAATATTTCTTTTGGTACTCTTGAGTCTATATGTTCATAGCCAGGCTATGAAGGTTTATGTCTTAGTCCTGGAGATGCTGCCTTTTCTCTCCAGATCACTTGTGTTTGCTCCAGTGAGTTTGACCAAAGCAAAGAGAATGATTCCAATCACCACTCACGTAAGCAAAAGGAGATTTAATGCTTTTAACAGGAAGGATGTCTGAGGCTTCCCTGGTGGCTCAGTGGATAAGAATCTGCCTACGAATGCAGGAGACATGGGTTCAATCTCTGGTCTGGGAAGATCCCGCATACCAGGGAGCAGCTAAGCTCATGTGCCACAACTATCGAGTCTGTTTTCTAGAGCCTGGGAGCTTCAACTGCAAACTACTGAAGCCCACGTGCCCTAGAACTCATGCTCTGCAACAAGATAAGCCACCGCAAGACGCCTGTGCGTTCAGCTGGAGCGTAGCCCCCACTCCCCGGAACTAGAGAAAAGCCTGCACAGCATAAATAAATAAGTGAATGAATAAATAAAACTAACCCATTCCAGTATTCTTGCCTGGGAAATCCCCTGGACAGAGGAGCCTGGTGGATTACACTCCATGGGGTCACAAGAGTTGGACACAACTTAGTGACTAAACAAACAACACAGACCAAAAACAAACAAACAAACAAAACCAGAAAGAATATGTGTTACAGCCAAAAATATTACCAAGGCCAGCAAAGATGAGTTCTGTTTGAGGTGGCTTCAGTGGGCTGTCCGTGTCCACGGAAGTGTCCGCTTTATCACTGTAGTTCTGCCATCACTGGATGGTCCTTGATGGATGGGCATCCATTCTCAACGTCCATCCAAGGAAGGACATGGAAGTGCTCCTCTGATGGTGTGATGGCAAGAACCCTATACACCCTTTACTCTAGTGATGCAGTTTCTTTGGATCACCAAAAACCAGCTTCAGTAGGACTAGAAGACTCTCACTTTAAATAATGAGAGAATTCAACCATATGTCTAGTTGTCCCTTGAAAGGTAAAGGGGGAGGACTCCTGAAGCCCATTCGTGGTTGTCATCTAGTCAGCAGAGAAAGGCCTAAGATGAGCCTCCCTTTGCTGTGCTGATTAGCAACTCTTCTGAGAGAAAGGAGATAGTCAAAAATAAAGACTTGGGGGACTGTGGATTCCCCTGCTGTTTGTGTTTGGCTCAGATGTTCCTTTAATATTTCACTGAACTGAGGACCAGGGGCCATTTCCCTGGTTTCAAAAGGACATACTTAAATAAAGTTGGACATACTCCCAGAAAGATAAAAATGTGAGTGTATGTGGATGTTATTCAATCATTTATTTGACAAATATTCATTAAGGGTATACTGTGTTCCGGGTACTGTTTAAGAACTGCAGCTTTAACAAAACAAAAATCACTGCTTTGTTAAAAACCTATATTCTAGGCTCTGTTTTTACTGCAAACTTTGTGTACAGCCAGCAGTATATAGGATTGTAAAGAGTGGGTCACGGGTGAATGTGTTAGACTTGCTCTGGGTTATTGGCAGGTGCAAAGGCAAAACAGTTCTGGAAAAGAAGTTCCCCTCCCACTTGATTAGTGGCAATGGCAGCTCCATGTCACACCCGCTTGAGTTACCTGCAGCCCTACGACCTAAGGTCTGTCTGCCATTCCCTACAGTAGATCAGGCTTCGCAGTGTGGGCATGACCATTTGTGGGAAACACTGATCTTACTTCCATCCCAAATTTGATGGCTAAGTTCCCCTCTGTGGTCTGGGAAATTCCTTTTCACTGAGGGATGGGGACCATGGAGAGGACCAGAATGAAGAGGGGGTTAGGGACAGCCTGATAGACAATAGAATGGGAGCAGAGAAAAGTGCATCCAGGGATGGTTTTGTTTTTTTTGATGAAGGGAAGAATTTGAGAGAGAGGATATACTAATAGCTTTCACCTCTTGTACAGAATGTAGAAGCAGAAATTATGTTTGCTTTTACAGGCCAAATAAACAATATGATTTATTATATACTTTTTAAGTGAAATAAACTTTATATTATTTTCCAAGTCACAAATTCACACACTTAAATCACTTCATACATATATATACACATATTAATTGAAGTACAGTTGATTTACAGTGTTGTGCTAATCTCTGCTTTACAGCAAAGTCACTCAGTTACACACACATATAATTTCTTTTTAAAATATTCTTTTCCATTATGGTTTACCCCCGGTGATTGGATATCATTCCTTGTGCTATACAATAGGATCTTATTGTTTATCCATCCTAAATGTCATAGTTTGCATCTGCTAACCTCAAACTCCCAGTCCATCCCTCTCCCTCCCCTCCTCCCCTTTGGCAACCACAGTCTGTTCTGTTTGTTTCTGTTTTGTAGATAGGTTCGTTTGTGCCATATTTTAGATTTCCCACATAAGTGATATCATCCGGTATTTGTCTTTCTCTTTCTGACTTACTTCACTTAGTGTGATAATCTCTAGTTGCATCCATGTGGCTGCAAATGACATTATTTTGCAGCTGAGTAGTATTTATGGCTGAGTAGTATTCCATTGTATAGATGTGCCACATCTTCTTTATCCATTCATCTGTTGATGGACATTTGGGTTGTTTCTATGTCTGGGCTACTTCATATATTTTTCTAGTGGATATTTACTTATTTATGTATTTTTGGCTATGCTGAGTCTTTGTTGCTGTGCTCAAGCTTTCTCTAGTTGAATGGGCTTCTCATTGTGGAGGCTTCTCTTGTTGCAGAGCACAGGCTGTATGGTGCATGGGCTTCAACAGTTGTGGCACACCGCTCAGTAGTCATGGCACATGGGCTTAGTTGCCTCGTGGTATGTGGAATCTTCCTGGACCAGAGATGGAACCCATGTCTCCTGTATTGGCAGGTGGATTCTTAACCACTGGACCACCAGGGAAGTCCTACTTCATGTATTTTTCAAAATTACAGTGATTCAAGAAAGCTTCCAAATTGTTATGTGGGGAGTATTAAGCGCTGTATCAGAAAACAAAAAAGAATGGAAACAATTCAAATTGGGTTTCATGTTCTAAAATAAAACCAACATCAATTAGAGATGAAAATTCATGCAGTTGGTTTTAAATGGTAATAGAGTATATAGACTCTCGATTGCTTTCCATAAATTTGAGTGAAAAAAGACATTCCATTTATTTTCAACTAGTCTGGAATCAGTCCTTACAACATTCTTACCTTGCTGAACCTGTGGGACAATTCATCAGCTTCCACTCCTGGTCGCTGACTCTCTGTATTTTAGACTTTTCTGCCTGCTGCTGCTGCTGCTGCTAAGTCGTTTCAGTCGTGTCCGACTCTGTGTGACCCCAGAGATGGCAGCCCACCAGGCTCCCCCATCCCTGGGATTCTCCAGGCAAGAACACTGGAGTGGGTCACCATTTCCTTCTCCAGTGCGTGAAAGTGAAAAGTGAAAGGGAAATTGCTCAGTTGTGTCCGACTCTTAGTGACCCCATGGACTGTAGCCTACCAGGCTCCCCCGTCCCTGGGATTCTCCAGGCAAGAACACTGGAGTGGGTTGCCATTTCCTTCTCCAATGTATGAAAGTGAAAAGTGAAAGTGAAGTCGCTCAGTCATGTCCGTGCCTTCTCCGAGACTTGTGCCTACTGTATCACAATTTTGTGCCTCTTCTTATATAAATGGTATATGACTTGACTGGGCTGTTAGCATGTGTGGGGGAGGTTTGCCTAAAGTATTTTAATCAGCATGAATTCTGTAATTAGTACAGTTCTCAGCATTTGCCTCTGCACACACACATCAGTACTTCCCAAACCCTGGTATACGTTGAATCTCCTGATGATCTTTAAGTATACTGATGCTTGGTTCCTACTCGTATATGTTTCAGTTTAATGGTATTGGGATGCAACCTGGACACTGGGATTTAAAAAACTCCCCCAGTGCTCCTCATGTACAGTGCCCAAGATTTGGGCACCACTGTACTAGACTATTATTTAAGGACTCTGAGTGTAAGCCACTCTCTGAGTAAAAAGGAAAGAGCTTTAACCCATGCAAATCATTGAGACAAAGAGTATATGACTATTAAACTGCTCAGTTGCGTTTAAAGGCAAGTGGTAAGAAATGGTCCGATGACATCATTGAAATAATTTTTGCTACATTTTTTTCCCAGTTCTTAATTTTATTTCATATCACTATTCTTAGCTCCAGGCTCAATGCTTTCTCTTACTTTCTGACATTAATATCTTTTACATATTTTTGTAACTTTCTCTTTTCACTCTGTCATTTCTTAGCAAGTCTTGTATATTTCATTTCTTGCTGTTTTTTTTTTTTTTTGATGAATGAATCCCTGAAGGCTCCTATTTATATGCTTTGCTAGAGGCACTGTTCACGGGTTTCTTGTGTTCCCAATTTGAACATTACCTGAAACTAGGCAATGTCAGCCAGCAGTGAGGAAAGGCAGTCTTGCCTGGATACCCAGCCCAAATCTGCACTGACCTGTTTTTCGCTGACGTCATTGGAAACTAGTCTCTAATTTGTTTTCCATTATCATTCCAAGATCTCCTGCATTTCTCTGCTGCTGCTCCTCCTTGCCATTTGTTGCTTTCCAGGCTTCTCTATTATTGAATAACTATGCAAAAAAGAATTTCCCCAGAGGTATTAGATTGAATTTTTTCAAGATTAAAAAAAAAAGTCCTTGTTTATTAATGAACTGTATGGAGAGTTTGTGTCTGGGTTGACCTGTTTTTGTAGTCCCGCCTATTGATTTGCCAAGATACTGTTTGAAATATGACCTAATATGCCTTGAACTTCCTTTTGTAAGCTATTAATATATTAAATAACGTCAGAACCAGAGCAACAATAGCCCACATCACAATTGCCTTAAATGGATAGGCTTAGGACTTTTTCTTTTTCCACACACAATTCTACCTAATACCTCCATTTCCTTTACTCACTATTTCTGATTATAAAAATAATATGTGATAAGAAAAATTTGAAATTGCAGAATAATATTTTTACATTGAGAGGAAAATCACCTATAATTATACTGACATAATCACTGTGAATACTTTGGTATATTTCTGCTTAGTCTTTTTTTATACATATTTTTTCAAGTTTTTATGATAGAAATGTTAAACATACAGGAAAAAAAGAAAAAAGAAAGGCTGACACGTAAACCCACCACCTAGATTCAATGATTATTAGAATTATTAGAATTTTCCATAAATAATTCCTTTTCTGTCTCTTTTGGCTCTGTCTCTCTGGAACTCTCTCCATCTCTCTCTATTTCTGTTGCTCTTTTAGAAGAGTAAGCCATGCTTCTTTACTTCCCCAAATATAAAAACATTCTCTTCTGTAACAAGAATAACATCATCAAAATTAAAAATAGCTTCCATATAGTCTAATACCCAATTTGTATTTAAAATGTCCTCAATTTCCCCTGGATGGGGGTTTTAATTACTTGGTTTTCCAAAGGTGGCCATTGGGTTATGTTTCTTTAGTTTCTTTTGATGACATCATCGTTTGATGAGAACCAGTCTTGCAGAATGTCTCACATTTTGGTGGGTGATGCTTCTTCCAGGTAATATTTCAACTTGTTCTGTTCCCTGTGCTTTCTACAGACAGGAAGTTAGATCTGAGGCTGTGGCTAACATTTTTGCAAGACTCTTTCACAGGTGATTCTGTGTAGCTTATGTTAGTTCATGTCAAGAGACATAAAATATCAAATTGTCTCACTAGGAGCCGTGCTGTTTGATTTCCTAATTAAAGTGATGCAGTCACATCCTTCCATTTTTTTTCTCTTTGTGATCCGCAAGTAATCTATGGTGTGAAATTTTGGCACTTTCAAATAGGATCCAATCCCTCATCATCTTTTCACCTAATGTTGTTAGCATCCACTGAGATTTTTGCCTGAGTTAATTATTTCACTGGGGATTTCAAAATGGTGATTTTTCTAATTCTATTCTTTCTATATGTATTAGCTAGAGTTGGTCTCTATAAAAGAACTTTCCCTCATACATTTTTTCCCTCTTAAAATGATAGGCTAAGTGCCTAATGATTTTCTCTTTTCACTAAATTTCAGAGTAAGTGTTTCATAGTTTTTTTAAGGTACAAAGTTAAGATCATAAGGCGTATAGTTTCTGTATTTCTTTTTAGTTAGTGTACTAGTATACTAGGGACTTCCCAGCTGGCACTAGTGGTAAAGAACCTACTTGCCAATGCAGGGGACATAAAAAGAGACAGGGGGGATTCAACCCCTGAGTTGGGAAGATCCCCTGGAGGAGGAAATGGCACCCCACTCCAGTATTCTTGCCTGGAGAACCCATGGACAGAGGAACCTGATGGGTATAGTCCATAGGGTTGCAAAGACTGAGTCACAACTGAAGTAACTCAGCACGCATGCACACACTAGTATACTAGTAGCATTTTCTCATAATGATTTGTAAACATCTCCTCTAATGGCTATATATAATGGTATAATTTTTCTGTGTAGTTGAATCAAAATTCTCTTAAATGTTTAGACTGCTTCCAGTTATTCAATGGTGAGGAATAATATTTTGGAACATCCTGTGCCTGAAGTTTTGCTTAAATATTGGGTTGTTTCCTTAGAGGATAGCGTCTGTTTTCTTAAAATCCAAATTAAGCATGTAACTGTACAGTATGCTGGTCAGTGATTGGCTTAAGGATATATAAGGGACTTTAGTTAAATGCTGTGCACCCCGACTTCAGCTCCGCTGCTCATCTAGTGCTGTAGTTTGCTTCATACTACCTTGTATTTCACTTCACTTTTAATGTCTATGTTCTCTTTCTCAATTATCTTATAAATCCTTTGAGGTCAGATACTGTGTTCCATTTCTTTAACATCATGTATCTGTTCTGTTCAGTTCAGTTCAGTCGCTCAGTTGTGTCTGGCTCTTTGCAACCCCATGGACTGCAGCACGCCAGGCCTCCCTGTCCATCACCAACTCCTGGAGTTTACCCAAACACATGTCCACTGAGTTGGTGATGCCATCCAACCATCTCATCCTCTGTTGTCCCCTTCTCCTCCTGCCCTCAATCTTTCCCAGTATCAGGGTCTTTTCCAATGAGTCAGTTCTTCACATCAGGTGGCCAAAGTATTGGAGTTTCAGCTTCAACATCAGTCCTTCCAATGAATACCCAGGACTGATCTCCTTTAGGATGGACTGGTTGGATCTCCTTGCAGTCGAAGGGACTCTCAAAAGTCTTCTCCAACACCACAGTTCAGAAGCATCAATTCTTCAGCACTCAGCTTACTCTATTGTCCAACTCTCACATCCATACATGACTACTGGAAAAACCATAGCTGTAACATCATGCATTATGTTTTACTTAGGCACTGAAGAAATGTTTGTTGGTACTGGTGATTTCATGATATTTTGACTTATCGTGGCACATTTAGTAGCTTTAAAGTAACTAGAACCATCTGATTTTGAAGGTTGGTGTCTAATTGAAAGCTCATGCTCAGACTCCAATGAATGGTTTGCTCCAATTGGCTTATCTGGTTTTCAATTATAGGGATATATGGGCTTCCCTGGTGGCTCAGTTGGTAGAGTCTGCCTGCAATGCAGCAGACCCGGGTTTGATCCCTGGGTCAGGAAGATCCCCTGGAGAAGGAAATGGCAACCCACTCCAGTATTCTTGCCTAGAGAATCCCATGGACAGAGGAGCCTGGCGGGCTACAGTCCATGGGATCACAAGTGTCGAACACGACTGAGGGACTAAACCTAAACTTTGGTCTATTTCTCCTATTACAAAGCTCCATCATTTTGTGTATGAAGTCTGGGATTGGCAAGGGTGCTGCTAATGTGTTTCCTAAATCACTCCCATGCCCAGAAAAATATATTGTTAACCTTGGTGGAAATGATATTTTTATTTTAATGTAAAACCTACTGCATCATCTGTGGTGTGCTGCTGAGAGGTCCTAGGTGTGGACCAGTTAGTGAGTCATCTGGTTGGATGTCCCTCTGGCTGGTGTGGCACTATCTTCTCGAAGATTTTATTGACAGATGAGTCTACCTAAAAGTGGTGAACATTTGTCTTGGGACATTTATGTTTATTACCTGAGCATGCAGGCATGCTCAGTGATGTCTGACTCTTTGCAACTCCATGAACTATGGCTCACCAAGCTCGTCTCACCAAAATCCTCATGGGGGTTTTCTAGGCAGGAATACTGGAGTGAGTTGCCATTTTCTACTCCAGGAGATCTTCCCAACTCAGGGAGGAACTCGAGTCTCTTTCGTCTCGTGCATTGGCAGGCAGATTCTTTACCACTAGCGCCATCTGGGAAGCCCTTACTGTTACCTGCAGTGGTTGTTATTTATTTGGTCTTGCTAGATGTCAGTGATGGCTCTCAAACTACCTCTTTTTAATGGCTTATTTTCATGAATGACAGATTTATTGTCATTCATGAAAGAATGTATTGTTGTTGTTCAGTCGCTCAGTTGTGTCTCTTTGCTACCCCATGCACTGGAGCACGCCAGGCTTCCCTGTCCTGCACCATCTCCTGGAGTTTGCTCAAACTCATATCCATTGAGTCGGTGATACCATCCATCCATTTGATTCTCTGTCTTCCCTTTCTCTTCCTGCCTTCAATATTTCCCAGCATCAGGTCTTTTCTAATGAGTCAGCTCTTCACATAAGGTGGCCAAAGTATTGGAGCTTCAGCAAAACTTGTTCTTTGAGGATTCTTTGGTTTTTATTTCAATAACATTAAAGCTGATATTTGATTCAATATTATTACTTATAATCTATTAGACAGTCTTTCTTGGCTGTATTTCACATATATTCTTTTTTTTTAATCACATTAAAATTTTTTGTTTGTTTGTTTGAAACATTTAATCTTCAGGATGTTTAGATCTGGAAGTATGGTGTCTATTAGACTAATATGGGTAGATGAACAGAATTATTCTTCTCTGTGAACAAACTATATCTTTGTTACATAGACCACAGAATAAGCTTTGAAATGCATGATTACATTTTATGTTTTCATTGTTTTGAAATGGGAGAGAATTTCTTTAATAGACTTCTCTATATCAAGGACAGTAATCATGTCTTCTTAATAAAATCAGATCTCCAGAGCCCAGGATATTGCCTAGTAGGTGCTTAATAAGTTTTTCTTGAATCAAAGAATTAATTTTTCTCAATTACTGTTACTGGGGCCTAATAAAAGAACAAATAGAGTAGTTCCATTAGTTTCTGAATAACATAAAACCCTTTGCTGTTCTTAGATGATAGTTAATGCTTCCTTACAGCTTGAAAAAAAGAAAGAAGTACTTTAATCTTTGTCTTTTGGGCCAACAAAGTAGACATTGTCATTTTTCTTTACAAGGTGTTTTTCACATAACACACATACACATACACACACATCATGGAAAAACATGTAAAAAGAAATTGGACTTCAGTATTTTCAGTGCCGTATAAGCATTAGTCCCATTCACTGTCATCAGTTCAGTTCAGTTCAGTAGCTCAGTCGTGTCCGACTCTTTGTGACCCCATGAATCTCAGCACGCCAGGCCTCCCTGTCCATCACCAACTCCCGGAGTTCACTCAAACTCATGTCCATTGAGTCGGTGATGCCATCCAGCCATCTCATCCTCTGTCGTCCCCTTCTCCTCCTGCCCCCAATCCCTCCCAGCATCAGAGTCTTTTCCAATGAGTCAACTCTTCACATGAGGTGGCCAAAGTATTGGATAACACCCCTACAAAATAAGTATTTTTATCTTCTGCATGCTGCTGCTGCTGCTAAGTCGCTTCAGTCGTGTCCAACTCTGTGCGACCCCAGAGACGGCAGCCCACCAGGCTGCCCCGTCCCTGGGATTCTCCAGGCAAGAACACTGGAGTGGGTTGCCATTTCCTTCTCCAATGCAGGAAAGTGAAAAGTGAAAGTGAAGTCGCTCAGTCGTGTCGGACTCTTCTCGACCCCATGGACTGCAGCCTACCAGGCTCCTCCGTCCATGGGATTTTCCAGGCAAGAGTTCTGGAGTGGGGTGCCACTGCCTTCTCCGTATCTTCTGCATATAGGTTGCTAAATTGGTACCATGTTTGCAGTGAATGTGTTGAATCATTAGTGTCATAGAGTTTCTTATTCTTCTCTTAGGTAAGCAGAATCTATCTGTACTTTTGATGGAATACTGTTTTCCATTATTATTAATTGCAGTTAGTTCAAAACAATTTCTTAATTATGGGAAAATATCAAACAGATTTTTAACACAGAGACTAGAAGGTAACTGAAGTATCCTCTGATGGACAAAGGTTTAATTAGCAAAAGAAAAAAAAAGTGAAATAAAAGAGACTAACCACTACACAGAAATCCTTGCTGTGTTTATACTTATCACCAACCATCCTATTATTGTCAAACCCATTTGAAATTCCCCAGTTCATGACCTAGAGCTCTTACTTTTGTTCTCCTTCTCTAGTTACCCTAAGAGTCAGACCTTCCTTCACACATGGTCCTGTCTGCCTTCTTAAACCCAGAGGTTGCTCTGGGACTGTGTCTTTCATCCATTTCACAAGGTTCATCTGTTCCTTAATTTCTAATACCCCATTTATCCCCAGAAGACTGACTCTATATATACCTAAATGTACACCTGCATAGCCATCTCTTTTTACCCCATTTCAGAATCCCTATCTTATCCATAAACTGGCTTGAGGAAAGGTTGTACCACCGATTTTTCGAGGGAAATCATACAGGTTGAACAGATGTTTGAAGTGTTAGGGGAGTGTTTAGATTTTGTTTCCTTCTAGGATTTTTTTTTCCTACCACCAGCCTCCAACCCCAACCTAGAAACTCAAGGTGTATAGGAATTCCTGTAGAAACTCCTCCCAGTGCTGATTAAAAACCTTCCCAACCAAGCCACTGTGAACTGATAAAAAACAGAGTATATAAGTGAAGGGTGTGTATGTGGCAGAGAGAATGTGACCAAGGTAAGGTGTATGCTTCATTATGAAGGCAAATTTTATTTCTCCTGAATTATACTCTTTCCATTGCCTTCTTTAGTTACTTCATGCTTCCTGGAGCACTTGAGTCAAGGCAGAAACCATAATGACTCTACAATTTTATGGTCTCTCTATTACTTATTTCTTTAATCTCCGTGATGTAGTTAATATCAATCACATCATATAGTTGAAAAATGTGGAATACAAACAACTGATTGATAGCGTCAGGAACTGGTGGAACTGTAATTTAATCCAAGACTTTGACTCCACCTCTGTGCTTCCTTTACTAGACCAGTAGCGTGACGGCAATAGCACAATATATGGAAAGTGACAAAAATGTATATAAGGGAAAAAGACCATATTTAGGATTGAAAAAAATTAGCAACATTACGTACAGAGTCATTATTGGGGTAGAAAATTGTAGAGAAATAGAATGCCAAACTTTCTTCTAGCTCACTAGATTGGTACGTGTCAGCCCTATAAAAAGCTGTGCTTCACTGATTTCAGAAATGACAACTATAGCAATCATAAGAATGGAGGCCCATAAAATTCACGGGAAGTACCTAAAGGAAATTTAAATGAAAAACATTTAAAAATAAAAACAATAGATCTGTGTTAAGGAAAACACGTCTCAAAGAATCGAAGTGAGGAAAATTAAAAACTCCAATCTTAGTTGTGGCAATAACGAGTGAGTAGCGAAAATATGAATCTCTTTTCATTACAGTATAACTGCCAATCAACCAAAGAGAGTAACAGCCCATGGTGCCGAGGACCATTAAGCATGACGAGGGGTTATATACAGTGATGCTCTGTATTATAAAAAGATTTTCTCTGTAGATTCCAAAGCACACTCTTCATTTAGTGTAGAAAACATTTCAATATTGAAAAAAAAATCTCTGTTACAATTAAAATAAATCTGTTTGGGCTTTTCCCCTAGAAGTAAGTCCAGTCTAATTCCTATGTAATATATAGTAGTCAGTCCATCTTCATGTTAGAAGTAAAAGAGAAAAATGACAGGGGAAAAAAAGTCTCTGTCCAGTCTTGATTATTGGAAATGCATTCTATGTCAATTTAGAAAAACCTTTCTTTGCCTATAAATAGTGTATCTAGCTACAGACATTAAAAAGATGGATTTCTCTCAGGTTTGATAACCATATGCTTATCTAACCTTGTCTTAATTTTTTAAAAAGAGTTATTTCTTTATTTTGACTGTGCTGAGTCTTCACTGCTGCGCGTAGGCTTTCTCTGGTTGCAGTGGGCAGGGGCTACTCATTGTTGCAGTGTGCAGGCTTCTCATTCCCGTGGCTTCTCTTGTTGCAGAGCACAGGCTCTAGGGTGCGAGCTCAGTATTCCTGGCGCACAGGCTTAGTTACCCTGAGGCATGTGGGATCTTCCCAGATCAGGAATCAAACCTGTGTCCCCTGCATTGGCAGGCGGATTCTTAACCAGGGAAACTCTAATGTTACCTTAATATTTTTAAGAAAAAATATATTAATACAACAGTATAAAGGCAAGAAAATTCATCCATAATTCCTCTGCCCACTTTTAACATGTTGGTATATTTCTTATCTGATCTGAGAATGCTAAATGGAATAGGTTATGCTTCAGGAGGATATTTTCATAGGAATGGCACTCGATTATAAGAAAATGGGAAATCAAAACTTGAAAAAAGTTAAAGTACCAATTATTTGTAATTATGCAATTATTCAAGCAGGAGATTGTTCTCTTTCAATGCTCATGGACTCTAAGTGTTGAAAGTTACCCAAGAGGCCAGAATACATGGATCACTTCAATAGGTGGTGTTGAGCCTTTGACAGAACATGATTTAATAATTGGCTTGGATCATTCTGACAACTCTGCTTTTTAAATCATTTTACTGATTAAAGATTTGTAGTTCACTTCAAAGTTATAAAAATATTTATTACAGAGCAGTGGTTGCAAAACATACATACTCATCAGAATCACCTGGGAAGGCTTACCAAAACACAGATTTCCCAGTTTCTGATTCAGTATGTCTGGGGTGGGGCTTGAAACTTTGTATTTCTAGCCAGTCCCCACCTCTGGTGATGATGGTGCTCCTGGCCCAGGGAACCACACTTTGAGAACCACTGATACAGAGACTACTCACATGAACACAGCTTAGAAGAGGCAATTTTCCCTTAACATTGCAAAATAGAGTGTCATCCTTTACAATTTATCATCTTCCATTTAATTGGACACAACTAAGCACATTTAGGATATCTCACACCACAGTGATGAGCTCTAGGTTTTATTTAGGGATTTGAAATAGCTCAACTGGAATTCCATCACCTCCACTAGCTTTGTTCATAGTGACTGACTGACTTCACATTCCAGCATGTCTGGCTCTAGGTGAGTGATCACACCATCGTGATTATCTGGGTCATGAAGATCTTTTTTGTACAGTTCTGTGTCTTCTTGCCACCCCTTCTTAATATCTTCTGCTTCTGTTAGGTCCATACCATTTCTGTCCTTTATCGAGCCCATCTTTGCATGAAATGTTCCCTTGGTATCTCTAATTTTCTTGAAGAGATCTCTAGTCTTTCCCACTCTGTTGTTTTCCTCTATTTCTTTGCATTGACCACTGAAGGAGGCTTTCTTATCTCTCTTGCTATTCTTTGGAACTCTCATGTTCTAAATTCCAACAATTTGAGTTTTCCTCTTCACACGCTAAACATTGAGGATCATCTGGCTGTGACATCTGTTACCCCATTGATTGCCAGGGTTGATTGGGCTGATCCAGCTGCCTAACTGTCTTCTTTTTCCCTATCCACTGAAGCAGCATGCTGGTGGAGAGCAATCTTCCTGGACACTGGAAGCATCTTTCTTAGGTCAGATATATGCAGGTAGCTGTGCTCTGCTGCTAGAACCTCCAAACAAGCTCTCAAGGCCCATTTGTAGGAGAACAGAGGGCAATCAAGCTATGAAGACTTTCAGTTCAGTTCAGTTCAGTCGCTCAGTCGTGTCCAACTCTTGCGACCCCATGAATCGCAGCACACCAGGCCTCCCTGTTCATCACCAACTCCCGGAGTTCACTCAGACTCATGTCCATGGAGTCAGTGATGCCATCCAGCCATCTCATCCTCCGTCATCCCTTTCTCCTCCTGCCCCCCAATCCCTCCCAGCATCAGGGTCTTTTCCAATGAGTCAATTCTTTGCATCAGGTGGCCAAAGTACTGGAGTTCTAACTTTAGCATCATTCCTTCCAAAGAAATCCCAGGGCTGATCTCCTTCAGAATGACTGGTTGGATCTCCTTGGCAGTCCAAGGGATTCGCAAGAGTCTTCTCCAACACCACAGTTCAAAAGCATCAATTCTCGGTGCTCAGCCTTCTTCACAGTCCAACTCTCACATCCATACATGACCACAGGAAAACCATAGCCTTGACTAGACGGACCTTTATTGGCAAAGTAATGTCTCTGCTTTTGAATACGCTATCTAGGTTGGTCATAAACTTTCCTTCCAAGGAGTAAGCGTCTTTTAATTGCATGGCTGCAGTGACCATCTGTAGTGATTTTGGAGCCCCCCAAAATAAAGTCTGACACTGTTCCACTGTTTCCCCATCTATTTGCCATGAAGTGATGGGACCGGATGCCATGATCTTTGTTTTCTGGAATGTTGAGCTTTAAGCCAACTTTTCACTCTCCACTTTCACTTTCATCAAGAGGCTTTTGAGTTCCTCTTCACTTTCTGCCATAAGGGTGGTGTCATCTGCATATCTGAGGGTATTGATATTTCTCCCGGCAATCTTGATTCCAGCTTGTGTTTCTTCCAGTCCAGCGTTCTCTTGATGTACTCTGCATATAAGTTAAATAAGCAGGGTGACAATATACAGCCTTGACGAACTCCTTTTCCTATTTGTAACCAGTCTTTTGTTCCATGTCCAGTTCTAACTGTTGCTTCCTGACCTGCATACAAATTTCTCAAGAGGCAGGTCAGGTGGTCTGGTATTCCCATCTCTTGAAGAATTTCCACAGTTTATTGTGATCCACACAGTCAAAGGCTTTGGCATAGTCTCCTACCCATGATCAATATCCAGCTACCTTCACAGATGTTCCTCGCTCTAGAAGCCTCACCCCTCCTCTGCAGTACTCCCATCTTCTGATGCTGTATAAAGCACCTGCAGAGCATGAGATAAAAGCAAGAGATCCAGGAACTTCCCTGATGGTCCAGTGGTTAAGACTTCACCTCTAGTGCAGGGGGTGTGGGTTTGGTCCCTAGCTGGGGACCTAGGATCCCACGTGCCTGGCGGTCAGAAAACCAAAAAAAAAAAAAACAAAAACAGAAGTGATATTTAATAAAGACTTAAAAAATGGCCCACATTAAAAAAAAAAAAAAAAACTTTAAAAAGAATCAAAGATCCAGAGGGTCTCAGCCCTTTGTCAAGTCACCCACACTGGTGTATGAACTCTATAAAACTTTGCATTTCAAAATGTTTTTGTGGTCATCAAGGCAGGATACGGTATGGGTATCAGGTGACCTCTGTTGCAGCTCTACTTCTGCTGTGACTCAGAATAGCAGGCAAATTGGTACCAGTAAGCAAACTGGTGGGCTTCCCTGATGGCTCAGAGGTGAAGAATCCACCTGCTATGTCGGAGACAGGGTGTGATCCCTGGGTTTCTGGAAGATCCCCCCAGAGAAGGGCACAGCAGCCCAGTCCAGTATTCTTTCCCGGAGAATTCCATTGACAGAGGAGCCTGGCGGACTATATAGTTCAAGGGGTGGCAAAGAGTTGAACGTGACTGAAATGACTGAGCACACATGCACGCACAGGCAAAGTGGTAAACTCATTCCTGTGCTATGTGTCCAAGCGTTCAGGACTGTGGGGTCCTAGCAGACCTTGCTTTGAACCCTGGTTTTCTGGTGGTCACTGGCTCTGGGGATCTGTGAAAATGGGGATAATAGTAATATATACACAGAGCAGGGTGAATGTAAAACTCAACATGCTGATTATACATACATACATACATATATATATATATATATATATATATATATATATATATATCCATCCCAGTGTCTGCCACACAGTAGGCACCCAATACTGCTAGTTATTATTACTATACATAGAATGATAGAGTTGGGCTGGATAATTGGCGCTAAGGCACTTAATTGATGCTTTGGGCACAGTGCTATGATTTTAGTAAAATATATAGTTGAAAAATAATGATGGCTCTATTAGTCTTCTAGGGCTCCCATAACAAAGTACCACCAACTAGGTGGCTTAAACAACAGAGATTAATTTTCTCACAGTTCTGGAGGCCAGAAGTCTGAGATCAGGGTATCAGCTGGTATGAGACCTCAGACCAGCTCTGAGGTCTTTCTCCTTCCCTGGTAGGGCTGGCTCCTTCCTGTATCTTCACATGCTTTATTCTCTGTGTCCAAGTTTCCTCTTCTTATAAGAAAACTAGTCATATTGGATGACGGCTCACCCAATGACCTAGTTTAACTTACCTCTTTAAAGACCCTATCTCTGAACACAGGCACATTCTGATGTGGTAGGAGTAACACAGGAACTTTGCAGGGAAACAGTTCAGTTCATAACAATGGCTAAGCATGCAGGTTTGGCCTTTTCTCCTAGTGGGTTGGATGAAGAATTATGAGGAATTTATCTTTAACGGAGTTTCAGTTTCTGTTTTGGTGAGTCATTTCGTGGTGAACCTTTGAGGATTCAAAAGCGAAAAAACAAAAGAAACCCAAAACACTACTGCCATTACCACCACTGAAACCCAGAGAGAAGCAGTGGCATCAATCATGTCAAACAAAATGATTCGCAAACCATTATTTGATGTGAGAATGTACATTTTGTTTTTAAACTTTTTTTCATTTTATGTCATTAACCCAATATATTCCAACTTATTTCAACATATAAGCAATATAAGGAAGTTATTAATGAGATGAGAATGCACACTTCATTTTATCTTTTAAATTTTATTTATTTATTGGTTTACGGTTATTCTGGGTCTTCCTTGCTGCACACAGGCTTTCTCTAGTTGTGGCAAGCAGGGGTTACTCTCTAGTTGCAGTATGTGGGCTTCTCATTGTGACGGCTTCTCTTTGTTGCACAGCACGAACTCTAGGAGTGAGGATTTCAGTAGTTGTGGCTTGTCGCTCAGCAGTTGTGGCGCACCAGCTTAGCTGCCCCGAGGCACACGGAATCTTCCCTGCCCAGGGATTGAACCCATGTCCCCTGCATTGGCAGGCAGATTCTTAACCCCTGGATTTAACCACTTAACTTAAGGAATTAAGTGGTTCTTTCCTTAACCACTAAGGAAATCTGAGAGGGTACATTTTTAAATGCTCACAGATTTACTTAGTCCTGGCTTGTTTTCTGGGAATTACTGGTATGGCTTCATAAGATCTGGTTTATTCACTGGTGCTATTATGGGTTTGTTTTTTGGGCTGACATCTGTCTCAGGACTGATGGCCTTACTTTCTGCAAAGAATAGTGATCACCCGCAAATGAGATACATTAATGGCAAGAAACGATTTTAACATTCCATGCTTTCTGCTATGTGAACATCCATTAACTGATAAATTAATGCCTTCATGGGCAGTTTCCTGGCAAAGCTCTGAGATCCCTTGTACCTCTTGTTTCTGCCGCATGCTCTTAATTCATGACACACTAGTGATTTCTAGATCAGTAAATGTACTTGTTAAATGTGTTTAAACATAGTGTATTGGCAAAACAATACTTTTTTCTTTAGAGTTGAGAAGAACATGTTATTTTACCTTAGTTTGGGAGCTGTTTTAGCAATGAAGTTCTCTTGGGTATGAGAAAAGATCATGTTTAATAAACTTAGTGCTTGGGATGTACTTGGTGATCAACAAGTGTCAATTTGTTATTCATTTTACCAAAAGGCTCAATTAATTTTGTGTATAATCGTGAAATGATTTTACCTTCTCAAGTTATGCTCTGCCTCTGGGTCATGGGCTCCTTTGAGGCCTTTCAGTGCAATTCCACAACTTTAAAGGCATGTAGTTATTAAACTAGTCCATTGATCATGTTTTTAAATGGAGCTTCCCTAGTGGCTCAGACGGTAAAACATGCCTGCAATGCAGGAGACCTGGGTTCGATCCCTGGTTTGGGAAGATCCCCAGAGAAGGGAATGGCAGCCCACTCCAGTATTCTTGCCTGGATAGAGAATTCCATGGACAGAGGAGCCTGGTGGGCTATATAGTCCATGGCGTCACAAAGAGTCAGACATAACTGAATGACTAATACACACACATACATACAGCAATCATGTTTTAAGTATTGCTGCTGTTGTTTAGTCACTGAGTTGTGTCTGACTCTTTGTGACCCCATGGACTGGAGCCCACCAGGCTCCTCTGTCCATGAGATTTCTCAGATGAAAATATCGCAGTGTGTTTCCATTTCCTTCTCCAGGGGATATTTCTGACCCAGTATTGAACCCAAGTCTCCTGCATTGGCAGGTGGATTATTAATCTGTCTGAGTCACCAGGGAAGCTCCAGAAACTATAAAACTCCTAGAGGAGAACATAGGCAAACACTCTCTGACATATATCACAGCAGGATCCTCTATGACCCACTTCCCAGAATATTGGAAATAAAAGCAAAAATAAACAATGGGACCTAATTAAACTTAAAAGCTCTTCTGCACAACAAAGGAAACTATTAGCAAGGTGAAAAGGCGGCCTTCAGAATGGGAGAAATAATAGCAATGAGCAACGGACAAACAACTAATCTCAAAAATATACAAGCAACTCCTGCAGCTCAATTCCAGAAAATAATGACCCAATCAAAAAATGGGCCAAAGAACTAAACAGACATTTCTCCAAAGAAAAACATACAGATGGCCAACAAACACATGAAAGATGCTCAACATCACTCATTATCAGAGAAATGCAAATCAAAACCACTATGAGGTATCATTTCACGCCAGTCAGAATGGCTGTGATCCAAAGTCTACAAGTAATAAATGCTGGAGAGGGGGTGGAGAAAAGGGAACCCTCTTACACTGTTGGTGGGAATGCAAACTAGGACAGCCATTATGGAGAACAGTGTGGAGATTCCTTAAAAAACTGGAAATAGAACTGCTTATGATCCAGCAATCCCACTGCTGGGCATACACACTGAGGAAACCAGAAGGAAAGGAGACACGTGTACCCCAATGTTCATCGCAGCACTGTTTATAATAGCCAGGACATGGAAGCAACCTAGATGCCCATCAGCAGATGAATGGATAAGAAAGCTGTGGTACATATCACAATGGATTATTACTCAGCCATTAAAAAGATACATTGGAATCAGTTCTAATGAGGTGGATGAAACTGGAGCCTATTATACAGAGTGAAGTAAGCCAGAAAGAAAAACACCAATACAGTATACTAACGCATATATATGGAATTTAGAAAGATGGTAACAATAACGCTGTGTACGAGACAGCAAAAGAGACACTGATGTATAGAACAGTCTTATGGACTCTGTGGGAGAGGGAGAGGGTGGGAAGATTGGGGAGAATGGCATTGAAACATGTATAATATCATGTATGAAATGAATCGCCAGTACAGGTTCGATGCACGATACTGGATGCTTGGGGCTGGTGCACTGGGACAACCCAGAGGGATGGTATGGGGAGGGGAGGGAGGAGGGTTCAGAATGGGGAACACTATACCTGTGGCGCATTCATTTCGATATTCGGCGCAAACCAATACAATATTGTAAAGTTTAAAAATAAAATAAAAATTTAAAAAATAAATAAAAATAATAAACTCATATACATTCAAAAGTAAAAATATATTCATATTACAACACACATCCTTGACCCAAATCTGTGGTCAAACCCCTTGCCCAAACAAGTAAGACCTTTGCCTCTAGCTGCTGCTGCTGGTAGAGCTGGTGGCCAGGGGGTGGTAAGGGGAATCGTAGCGGTTGGTGGTGGTGGTGGTAGAAACTTGGAGCGGGGCTTTGTAGCCTGGCTTTCTGGAGTGGACGGAGCACACAGTGGACACTGTCTGAGGCACCTCCCCTCACCCCTACCTTCTCACTGCTTCCCTTATGGGGCTGGGCTGGGAAACAAGGAGGAAAGGCAGAGATCTCCATATAGAGTGGGCTGTGATGAAGTAGCAGCTTGTGACTGGCACCTGTACATTTGCGTTTTGTGTTAACAGCCAAACACTATTCTCTCTGAGGTATCTTGTCGATTCTTTGAAGGGTGCTGATAGGGACCTCCTCTTTTGCCAGTCCCTAGTATGAAGGGTCTGGCTTGGACTCCAGTCCCTATGGCTGGCAGCCTCTGCCACTTCACTTGGGCTCCACATCACTTGGAGTCCCATCAGCTGTTAGGTGATTGTTCAGTGCAGTAAGCTGATGGGAGATGACTCAGGCACATAGACCTCTTCAGCAGCGTGTCTTCACCCACAGGCACTAAGAATCCTTGTTACTCCAAAGAGTAGAAATGAGGTTACTTCTCCCAGACAATTCTTCCCTCAGATCTGTCATCTGTCTCTGAAGTGTCCTCAGGTACTTGGCCACTCCAATCCCCAATCCCCTCTTTTAGATAGGTATTTATCTATAGCCCAGTATAGTTGAGGAGAGAGGTTGAGAATCCTTGACCTTTATGATCATCTTTCTTTGGTTTTCAGGAGGTAAAGGAAGAGAAGCCTCATTTCCATAAAGCTATAGCCTCCCAAATCATGACCTCTTCTTTTCCAGTTCCTCTCTTCTTGGTTCTTCAACATGGCACTTCTCCACAAGCCCCATGGGATGCTGCCGTCTCTTCAACAACTTTGGCTTGACTCAGAATGTGGGGATTTTCTTGACCTCTTCTTTCATCTCTGGGTCTTAGTTGCCAATTCTGGGTCTCAGAACCTAAAGCCCTACTGTTGCTTTAGTTGTACTTCCCCTAAGTGGAAGTAGGAAATGAAAGGGATGGAATGCATGGTCTTGAATATCCCATCTAACTATGAGATTTGTAAACCATTTGATAAAGAAGAGGACTAAATTTCCAAACAATAGTTTTTCAAAGGAAAGTGTAATGATATATATATAGGGTTGGGACTACAAATGCATTGGATCGTGCTCCAAACACCATCAGAGTAAGTATTACTTACTGCTTAATGTTCTTCAATTACTGGGTGTTCTGGGCTAGGTCTATGCTGTCTCTCATTGTTACAACATATTGCAAAGGGGGTATTATCAATTCTACCCATTCTGTGAATGAAGAATCAAAATTTACACAAGTCAAGTGGTGTGTCCCTAATGCAAAACTTTCAAAGTGACATTGTCAGGACTTGAATATAAATATTCTCATTCTAACATGTGTATTATATGTTATAGTTCACAAAATATTTTTACTAACTGTGTCAGGGTGGTCTAAACTGTGGTATCAAATAGACACAAGCCTGAACTCAACACAATAGCATTTCTTTCTCTCTCCATGGCAGCCTTGGGCATTTGTGTGGGTCAGGGGCTGCTCTCCTCCATGTTGTCATGAAGGTTCCCTTCCTCTGAGGCT
>NW_020867266.1:0-42712 GCF_003369695.1 Bos indicus x Bos taurus | reverse complement strand
AAAGTTCTGGGCTAAAACTAGACAATTTTTTCTAACATCTGCAATATTGAACTTGAAGTCCAGATATTATTCCCTGTTCCCAGTTCCAGAACAGTTGCCTTATATACTCATTTAATGCAGATTTAAAAAACACTAATTCAACTACAAGGGAACAAGACAGTTTTATGAAGATGTGAACTGACATCTCATTAAATTGACCTTAGAGGAATGCTGTCTGGCACAGATTTCTGAAATATTGGGTCAGATTATCCTGAACAAGTAAACAAAGCATTGAAATTATTAATATCATTTTGTATTTTTGATGTGACAGGCTTGCGTGAACAAGCACTCTCTGCATGTGTTAATATCAGTGAAACTAAATTACACAAGCAAATTAAATAGAGAACCTACACTGGGATATATTTTTCTATTTTTCTCCAATATTGGTGATTGTAGTTCAGCAAAGCAACATCATTCATCAGAGTCGTATCATTAATGTGAACTGTTTTGAGTTTATGGTTATTTACTTTACATGTGTATTCTGATTTTATAAGTACTATAAGCATAAGGAATTTTAAATAATTTATGTGTTTAAGTAATATTCTGATAAAAATAACTTGTCAACAAGTTGAGGAGGGGACTTTTCTCTGTTTGAAACAAGAACAAAAACATGGAATGAACATTACTCAATTTTAAGAAATACTGTTCTACCAAATTTTTCTTCTCAAGTTAAATTAGGTTTGTTACCTGAAGTCAATAAAATCCTAATTAATACACTATCTCTAGAGTTGTGAGAAATAGATGCAAACATAAAGTAAACAATAAATGTGAGATATTTACTACACAAAATAGATTAAGAAATGCTTTTTAGCTGGCCAGCTAAGAGAGGCAAATATTGTTCTTTACAGCATCAGACTTTACTTCCATCACCAGTCACATCTACAACTGGGCATTGTTTTTGCTTTGGCTCCATCTCTTCATTCTTTCTGGAGTTATTTCTCTACTCTTCTCCAGTAGCATATGGGCACCTACCAACCTGGGGAGTACATCTTTCAGTGCCATATTTTTTGCCTTTTCATACTGTTCATGGGGTTTTCAAGGCAAGAATACTGAAGTGGTTTGTCATTCCCTTCTCCAGTGGACCACATTTTGTCAGAACTCTCCACCATGACCTGTCCGTCTTGGGTGGCACTACACAGCACGGCTCATTGTTTCATTGAGTTAGACAGGGCTGTGGTCCATGTGAACAGCTTGATTATTTTTTCTGTGATTGTGGTTTTCATTCTGTCTGCCCTCTGATGGATAAGGATAAGAAGCTTATGGAAACTTCCTGATGGGAGAGACTGACTGTGGGGGAAACTGGGTCTTGTTCTGATGGGTGGGGCCATTCTCAGTAAATGTTTAACCCAATTTTCTGTTGATGGGCAGGGCTGTGTTCCTTACCTGTTATTTGACCTGAACCAAACTATGGTGGAGGTGATGAAAATTATGGCAACCTCCTTCAAAAGTTCCCATGAATGCACTGCCACACTCAGTGTCTCCAACCTGCAGCAGGCCACCGCAGACCCACGCCTCCACCAGAGACTCCTGGACACTTACAGCCAAGTCTGGGTCAGTCTCTTGTGGGGTCACTGCTCCTTTCTCCTGGGTCCTGGTGCACACAAAGTTTTGTTTGTGCCCTCCAAGAGTCTGTTTCTCCAGTCCTGTGTAAGTTCTGTAATCAAATCCCACTGGCTGCTGAAGTCAAATTCCCTAGGGGTTCTCAATCCCTTGCCCAGATCCCCAGCTTGGGAAATCTGTTTTGTGGGTCCTAGAACTTTCTTAACAGTGTGGAGAATTCTTTGGTATAATTGTTCTGCAGTTTGTGGGTCATCTGCTCAGCAGCTCTATGGTGAGGTTAATGACGACCTCTTCCAAGAGGGCTTATGTCACAGGCAGTGTCTCCAGGTCTTCTGCACTCAGAGCTGCTGCCCCTGTGGCAGGCTAACTGCTGACCCATACCTCCACAGGAGGCACTCAAACACAGTTCTGGCTCAGTTACTGTGGTGTCTCTGGGACCTGGTGCACACAAGGTTTAGTTTGAGCCCTCCAAGCGTCTCTGGAGGGTATGAATTTTTATTCTAAACGTGATTTTGCCCCTCCTGCCATCTTGCTGGGGTTTTCTCCTTTGCCCTTTGATGTGGGGTATCTTTTTTGGTGGGATCCTATATTCTCCTGTCAATGGTTGCTCAGCAGCAAGCTGGAATTTTGGAGTTCTCATAGGAGAAGATGAGCACACATCCTTTTACTCCACTGTCTTAGTTTCTAGAACAACATTGCGTAGGAACCTGGAATGTTAGGTCCATGAAACAAGGTAAATTGGATGTGGTCAAACAGGAGATGGCAAGAGTGAATATTGACATTTTAGGAATCAGTGAACTAAAATGGACTGGAATGGATGAATTTAACTCAGATGACCATTATATCTACTACTGTGGGCAAGAATCCCTTAGAAGAAATGGAATAGCCATCATAGCCAACAAAAAAGTCTGAAATGCAGTACTTGGCTGCAATCTCAAAAACGACCAGATGATCCCTGTTCATTTCCAAGGCAAGCTATTCAATATCACAGTAATCCAAGTCTATACCCCGACCAGTAATGTTGAGGAAACTGAGTTGAACGGTTCCATGAAGACTTATAAGACCTAGAACTGACACCCAAAAAAGATGTCTTTTTCATCATAGAGGACTGGAATGCAAAAGTAGGAAGTCAAGAGACACTGGAAGTAACAGGCAATTGGCCTTGGAGTACAAAGTGAAGCAGGGTGAAGGCTGACAGAGTTTTACCAAGAAAATGCACTGGTCATAGCAAACACCCTCTTCCAACAACACAAGAGAAGACTCTACACATGGTCATCACCAGAAACCATCACAGTAGTTAATACCAAAATCAGATTGATTATATTCTTTGTAGCCAAAGATGGAGATGCTCTATACAGTTAGCAAAAACAAGACTGGGAGCTGAACGTGGCTCAGATCATTAACTCCTTTTGTGAAATTCAGACTTAAATTGAAGAAAGTAGGGAAAACCACTAGAACATTCAGGTATGACCTAAATCAAATCCCTTACGATAATACAGTGGAAGTGACAAATAGATTCAAGGGGCTGCATCTGCTAGATAGTGCCTGAGAAACTATGGACAGAGGTTCTTGACATTATACAGAAGGCAGTGATCAAGACCATCCACAAGAAAAAGAAATTCAAAAAGGCAAAATGGTTGTCTGAGGAGGCCTTACAAATAGTTGTGAAAAGAAGAGACATTAAAGGCAAAGGAGAAAAGGAAGATATACCCATTTGAATGCAGAGTTCCAAAGAATAGCAAGGAAAGATAAGAAAGCCTTCCTCAGTGATCATGCAAAGAAATAGAGGAAAACAATAGAATGGGAAAGACTAGAGATCTCTTCAAGAAAACTAGAGATACCAAGGCAACATTTCATGCAAAGATGGGACAGAAACGGTATGGACCTAACAGAAGCAGAAGATATTAAGAAGAGATGGCAAGAATACACATACGAACTATACAAAAAAGATCTTCATGCCCAGATAACCACGATGGTATGATCACCCACCTAAAGCCAGACATCCTGGAATGCCAAGTCAAGTGGGCTTTAGGAAGCATCACTATGAACAAAGCTAGTGGAGGTGATGGAATTCCAGTTAAGCTATTTCAAATCCTAAACGATGCTGCTATCAAAGTGCTGCACTCAATATGCCAGCAAATTTGGAAAACTCAGCAGTGGCCACAGGACTGGAAAAGGTCAGTTTTCATTCCAATCCCAAAGAAAGGCAATGCCAAAGAATGTTCAAACTACCACACAATTGCACTCATCTCACATGCTAGCAAAGCAATTCTTAAAATTCTCCAAGCCAGGTTTCAACAGTATGTGAACGATGAACTTCCAGATGTTCAAGCTGGATTTAGAAAAGGCAGAGGAACCAGAGATCAAATTGCCAACATTTGTTGGATCACTGAAAAAGCAAGAGAGTTCCAGAGAAACACCTACTTCTGCTTTATTGACTCTGCCAAAGCCTTTAACTGTGTGGATCACAATAAACTGTGGAAAATTCTTCAAGAAATGGAAATACCAGACCATCTGACCTGCCTCTTGAAAAACCTGTATGCAGGTCAGGAAGCAACAGTTAAAAACTGGACGTGGAACAATAGACTGGTTCCAAATCAGAAAAGGAGTACATCAAGGCTGTATATTGTCATCCTGCTTATTTAACTTATATGGCGAGTACATCATGAGAAACGCTGGGCTGGATGAAGCACAAGCTGGAATCAATATTGCCAGGAGAAATATCAATAACCTCAGATATACAGATGACACCACCCTCATGGCAGAAAGCAAAGAAGAACTAAAGAACCTCTTGATGAAAGTAAAAGAGGAGAGTGAAAAAGCTGGCTTAAAACTCAATATTCAAAAAATGAATTTCATGGCATCCAGTCCCATCACTTCATGGCAAATAGATGGGGAAACAATAGAAACAGTGACAGACTTTATTTGGGGGGCCTCCAAAATCACTGAAGATGGTGACTGCAGCCATGAAGTTAAAAGATGCTTGCTCCTTGGAAGAAAAGCTATGACAAATCTAGACAGCATATTAAAAAGCAGAGACATTACTTTGCGAACAAAGGTCTGTCTAGTCAAAGCTATGGTTTTCTCAGGAGTTATGTATAGATGTGAGAGTCAGACTACAAAGAAAGCTGAGCACTGAAGAACTGATGCTTTTGAACTGTAGTGCTGGAGAAGACTCTTGAGAGTCCCTTGGACTGCAAGGAGATCCAGTCAGTCAGTCCATCCTAAAGGAAATCAGTCCTGAATATTCATCAGACGGACTGATGCTTAAGCTGAAAACTCCAATACTTTGGCCACCTGATGTGAAGTACTGACTCCTTGGAAAAGACCCTGATGCTGGGAAAGATTGAAGGCGGGAGGAGAAGGGGATGACAGAGATGAGATGGTTGGATGGCATCACCGACTCAATGGACATGAGTATGAGCAAGCTCTGGGAGTTGTTGATAGACAGGGAGGCCTGGTGTGCTGCAGTCCCTGGGGTTGCAAAGGTCGGACGTGACTGAGTGACTGAACTAAACTGAAGCGAGGCAAAATAAGATAGTAAATATAAAAAGTTGTAAATACTTCTAAGATAGTTTTATTGCCCAACAGCTATATGGATAACTATACTGTGTCTTTAAATTAAACTTAAATTTTTTAAATAATGAATATAAACATTGTATAATCTTCAATAAATGGAAGAGGACATAAAAAAAATTAAACTCTCCCCTTCACCCTCCACTCAGTCCTACTCTCTACTCCAAAAGACTGTTAACAGCTCAATGTCTAGCCTTCCAGGTTTTTTTCTATGTATTGACATGTATGCACATGTGGACCCTGGCATCTATTCTATTTTAGCTCCTTACATCTTACAGAATGTCTTCTGCATGGCTTTTGTTCTTTTTATACAATATGTCTTGAGTACACTGGATACATTTGTATTCATTAACAGGTCATTCTTTTTTTAAAACCTGCAGCCATTCTTCTGTCCCCTTTGGTGAAAAAAAAAAAGAGCCAAGACCTTCAAGCCCCAAATCAGCACATTACCTTTTGGAATGTAAGTTTACAAACACAGCAAAAACAAACAAGAAGGTGTTAAAGAAATCCAACGATTCCAAACAAATTCAAGCAAAGTTATAGTTGCCTTCAGCACCTGAAAAATCTTTTCCTTCAAAAAAAAAATTACAGGTTGGGAGGGGGAATTTCTCCAAATGAGAAATACAGCTTTCAAGGTCTCAGAGGATCTGGGAATACCCTTGTTGATTGCCCTTGCACAGTAGGTTGAAAAGCCCCACTGACTTTCATTTCCCTGAAAGACTTGTTCACAGGACAATATTCTGGTTTCTCCATGCAAATTTTACTTACATCGGGGTTTTGAACCTCTTTCAGTCTGGTGATGTCTGTGGATACTTTTTCAGAATAATATTTTTCATGCATAAAACAAAATTTTTGGCCAAAGAAACCAATTATACTAAAATGTAGCTATCAAAATATTAAAAGAATTAAATCTGTGATATAGCAGTTCATGTACCTCCCTATCAACACATTAAATAACAAGGTCAAATGGGAATCTAATAACTACTATAATTTAA
Source organism: Bos indicus x Bos taurus (assembly GCF_003369695.1). Classification (NCBI taxonomy): domain Eukaryota; kingdom Metazoa; phylum Chordata; class Mammalia; order Artiodactyla; family Bovidae; genus Bos; species Bos indicus x Bos taurus. Next base: position 36,542 of record NW_020867266.1, on the reverse strand, counting down.
AATAGAGCATAAACAATACTTCAAGATGTTTGCAGTAAGTGTAATGGGATACAAAAATATCTGGATTTCTACTGGTGACAAAGTCACAGTACAGTTAATAGCACTGTAGTTTGTTGCTTACACTTATAATTGATAGATGGGACCAGATCACTTCATGGCAAAAAGATGGGGGAAAAGTAGAAACAGTGGCAGATTTTATTTTTTTGAGCTCCAAAATCACTGCGGGTGGTGACTGCAGCCACAAAATTAAAAGATGCTTCCTCCTTGGGAGAAAAGCTATGACAAACCTAAAAAGCATATTAAAAAGCAGAGACATCACTTTGCTGAAGGAGGTCAGTATAGTCAAAGCTATGATTTTTCCAGCAGTCAAATATAGATATGAGAGTTGGACCATAAAGAGGGCTAAGCACTGAATTATTGATGCTTTTGAACTGCAGTGCTAGAAAAGACTCTTGAGAGTCCCTTGGTCTGCAAGGAAGTCAAACCAGTCTATCCTTAAGGAAATCAACCCTGAATATTCATTGGAAGGACTGATGCTGAAGCTGAAGCTCCAACATTTTGGCCACCTGATGCGAAGAGCTGACTCATTAGAAAAGACCCTGATGCTTGGAAAGATTGAAAGCAGCGGGAGAAGGGGATGACAGAGGATGAGATGGATGTGACTCAATGGATGTGAGTTTGAGCAAACTTTGGGAGATAGTGAAGGACAGGAAAGCCTGGTGTGCTGCAGTCCATGGGGTCACAAAGAGCCAGATTCGACTTAGTGACTGGGCAACAGCAACAACATAATTGATGTAAATGCTAACTTTCAGTTAGAGAATTTTTAAAATAATGGTATTTTTGCCCTATCTATATTAGTTTTTTGGTATATTAATTTGATAGGCTCCATAACAAAATAACACATCCTAGAGGACTTAAAGGAGAAGTCAATGGCACCCCACTCCAGTACTCTTGCCTGGAAAATCCCATGGACACAGGAGCCTGGTGGGCTGCAGTCCATGGGGCCACGAAGAGTCGGACACCACTGAGCGACTTCACTTTCACTTTTCACTTTCATGCATTGGAGAAGGAAATGGCAACCCACTCCAGTGTTCTTGCCTGGCGAATCCCAGGGACGGGGCAGCCTGATGGGCTGCCATCTATGGGGTCGCACAGAGTCGGACACGACTGAAGCGACTTAGCAGCAGCAGCAGCAGAGGACTTAAAACACAGAAATTTATTTTTTCTCACAGTTCTGGAGGCTAGAAGCCTGGGACTTCTCTGGCAGTCCAGTGGTAAAGATTCCGCACTTCCACTGCATGGGGCACAGGTTTGACCCTTGGAGGGAAAACTAAGATCAAGCATTTCCAAGCAGTGCAGGGAGGGGAGGGTGGCAGAGAGGAACAAAAAACTGAAGCCCTGGAGGCTAGAAATCTGATATCAAGCTAACAACAGGATCAGTTCCTTCTGGAGGCTCTGGAGGAATATCTGTTCTGAGCCTCTCTCCTAGATTCTGGTGGGGTTGCTGGCAATCCCTTGCATTCCTTGGCTTGCAGCTGCACCACTCTAGGCTCTGCCTTCATCACCACATGATGCTCTTTCTGTGCATCTCTGTGTCCAAAGTTTCCTCTTCTTATAAGGACATCCGTAAGGACAGACATATAGGATTGAGGGTACACCCAAATCTATTGTGATATCATCTTTACTAAGTCCGTCTGCAAAAATTCCATTTCCAAATAAGGTCACATTCAGAAGTTACAGGTGGACATAAATTTTGGGGGGACACTATTCAACCCAGTATACCATCCAAGTTCACAGACTCCCTAGCTTAAATGGAATCAGTACTATGTTTGCAAGAGAGAAATGATGGAAAATTCTAATGATTACCGTGTTGGAGAGTGAAATTATGGAATTTTTTCTTATCTCTACTTTCAGAATGTTCTAAAATATGATTATATTACTTTGAGAATAAAAAGTTAATAAAGAAATAATGATGGTATTGATTCTAAGCATTGGCAACTTTTTAGATAATAATTTGTCCTGAATTCAACCTTGGATAATTTCAACAGCATAAAGACAAAGGGACCTGGACAGCAAGAGGAGTAAGACTCCTGATTTTATACATCTGTGAAGTTTCAGATTAACCTGAAAAAATCTCTCTCAAAGAAGAAATATAGTCATGTTTAATTCTTTTGATATAAGAGAAATGTTACCAAAGTCTCCTAGACTTAGCCATCCTTGGATAAAAACAAATTACAATTGCCATGTAACAGTGAGATTAAAAACACTAGTCAACATGCCTTGTTAGAAAGAGGCAGGGAACCATGCATTTATGGGCAATGAACTTTTGACAAGTGTCAAGTGCATTCAAAGGGGAAATAATAATCTCTTCAACAAATGGTACTGCAGTAACTGGATTTCCACAGGCAAAGGAATCAAGCTAGACCCCTAACTCACACCATATACAAAAATTAATCCTCAGTGGATCAATGACCTACATATAAGTGCTAAAACCATAAACTATTAGAAGAAAACAGAGGTGAATCTTCATTCTCAGATATGACACCAAAACATGAGCAACAAAAGAAAAAATAGTTAAATAGGATTTCATCAAAACTTAAAAATGTTTATGCATCAAAGGACATTATCAGAAAAGTGAAGAGACAACCTACAGAATAGGAGAAATTAATTGATAGTTGCAAATCATAATAAGGGTTTAATATCAAGAATACATAAAGAACTCCTAAAACTCAACAACAAAAAGACAAACCCAATTTTTAAAATGGGCAAAGGATTTGAATTGACATTTCTCCAAAGGAGATACACAAATGGCCAATAAGAACATGAAAAGATGCTCAACACCATTAGTTGTTAGGGAAATGCAAATCAAAACCACCTGAGATACCACTCCACATTCCCAAGGATAGCTAAAATCAGAAAGACAAGAATAAATGTCAGGGAGGATGCAGAGAAATTAGAACACTCATACATTGCTAATGGGATTATAAAATGGTACCACCACTTATATTTTCAGAGTTAAACATATGACCCCAAAATTTCACTCCTTGATTTCTATTTAAGAGAACTGAAAACATATCTACACAAAAACTTGTACATATTCATAGCAGCATTATTCACAACAGCCCCAAAGTGTAAACAAACCCAAATGTCTATCAACAGATAAAAACAAAATATGATATATCTTTACAATGCAATATTATTCAACCATAAAAAAGAATGAAGTACTAATACATGATACAACATAGACGAACCTTGAAAACACCATGCTCAGTGAACAAAGCCAGACACAAAAAGCCACATATTGTATGACTTCATTTGTATGAAAAGTCCAGAACAGGCAAACTCATAGTGACTAAAACATAAGTGATTGCCAAGGGCTAGGGGAAGGGAGGAATGGAAAGTAACTGCTGTTGGGTATGGATAGGGATGGATAGGGTTTCTTTTTGGAGTGATGAAATGTTCTGGAATCAGATAGTGATGATGGTTGCACAACCATGTGAATACACTAAAAACTGCTGACACGCACACTTTATTAAAGGGGGGATCTTGTTATTTTAGTCATATATCAATAAAAAGTAGCTCATAAGAAATCACCAGCTGATTCAAAGAGCCGACACATTGGAAAAGACCCTGATGCTGGGAAAGACTGAGGGCAGGAGGAGAAGGACAGGGAAGCCTGCCATGCTGCAGTCCATGGGGTCTCAAAGAATCAGACAAAAAGTCACAAAGAGTCGGGCTTAGTAACTGAACAACAACATAAGGCATCAAAATGTTTGATAAATGTGTGGCCACTTAAAAGCCTATTGAGTATCATGTTTTATAGAAACTAAATCTTCACTAAAAATATAAATTTTGCTGTTTGGTACATTTTTCTACTTCATGAAAGAATGATATGAGCAAACGTAGTATGTTTGGCATATTCCTAAGAGTACAGGTCCTACATAGCAGAATAGGCTTATCCACATACATGTTTTGTATATTCTCACCACCCAAAAAACCCACAGCAAAGACCACCGTCAGAGTTGTTAATTTCACAGGGACAAAAACAAATGGATAAGCTGATCCTGAGAGGGTGATTAGCATGATGCAAGTTTTGGGGGAGGGCACATGGGAACACTATGGAAAGGAGTGGGAGGAAGCAGGATGGCAGGGGGAGGGGCAGGACTGGGATGCAGTCTTAAGGGAGGCCCCAGGGGCCCCTGGGCAACTCTAAAGCTAATGGCCCTTCAGCATCGTCCAGAGTTAGGAAGAGGTTAGGCCTTTTAAAAACATCTGTCTTGGTTAATCTCTGGATGCAGGATGCCCTTGGGAAACAGTATTAGGTTGAGTATATAAAGTGGGTCTTATGTAGAAATGGGCTTCCTTGGTGGCTCAGATGGTAAAGAATCTGCCTGCAATGTGGAAGACCTGGGTTTGATCCCTGGGTTGGGAAAATCTGATGAACAAACAGCTACCCACTCCAGTATTCTTACCTGGAGAATTTCATGGACAGAGGAGCCTGGCAGACTACAGTTCATGGGGTCGCAAAGAGTCAGACACACTTTGGGTCTTCACGACCCAGATAATCATGATGGTGTGATCACTCACCTAGAGCCAGACATCCTGGAATGCCAAGTCAAGAGGGCCTTAGGAAGCATCACTATGAACAAAGCTAGTGGAGGTGATGGAATTCCAGTTGAGCTATTTCAAATCCTAAAAGATGATGCTGTGACAGTCCTGCACTCAATATGCCAGCAAATTTGGAAAACTCAGCAGTGGCCACAGGACTGGAAAAAGTCAGTTTTCATTCCAATCCCAAAGAAAGGCAATGCCAAAGAATGCTCAAACTACCGCACAATTGCACTCCTCTCACACAGTAGTAAAGTAATGCTCAAAATTCTCCAAGCCAGGCTTCAGCAATATGAGAACCGTGAACTTCCAGATGTTCAAGCTGGGTTTAGAAAAGGCAGAGGAACCAGGGATCAAATTGCCAACATCTGCTGGATCATTGAAAAAACAAAAGAGTTCCAGAAAAACATCTATTTCTGCTTTATTGACTATGCCAGGGCTTTGACTGTGTGGATCACAATAAACTGTGGGAAATTCTAAAAGCGATGGGAATACCAGACCACCTGACCTGCCTCCTGAGAAACCTGTATGCAGGTCAGGAAGCAACAGTTAGAACTGGACATGGAACAAGAGACTGGTTCCAAATAGGAAAAGGAGTATGTCAAGGCTGTATATTGTCATCCTGTTTATTTAACTTATATGCAGAGTACATCATGAGAAACGCTGGGCTGGATGAACCACAAGCTGGAATCAAGATTGCCAGGAGAAATATCAAAAACCTCAGATATGCAGATGACACCACCCTTATGGCAGAAAGCAAAGAAGAACTAAAGAGCCTCTTGATGAAAGTGAAAGAGGAGAATGAAAAAGTTGGCTTAAAGCTCAACATTCGGAAAACTAAGGCATCCAGTCCCATCACTTCAAGGCAAATAGATGGGAAAACAGTGGAAACAGTGGCTGATTTTATTTTTGGGGGCTCCAAAATCACTGCAGATGGTGATTGCAGCCATGAAATTAAAAGATGCTTACTCCTTGGAAGGAAATTATGACGAACCTAGACAGCATATTAAAAAACAGAGACATTGCTTTGTCAACAAAGGTCCATCTAGTCAAGGCTATGGTTTTTCCAGTAGTCATGTATGGATGTGAGAGTTGGACTATAAAGAAAGCTGAGTGCAAAAGAATTGATGCTTTTAAACTGTGGTGTTGGAGAAGACTCTTGAGAGTACCTTGACTGGAAGGAGATCCAACCAGTCCATCCTAAAGGAGATCAGTCCTGGGTGTTCATTGGAAGGACTGATGTTGAAGCTGAAACTCCAATACTTTGGCTGTCTGATGCGAAGAGCTGAATCATTTGAAAAGACCCTGATGCTGGGAAAGATTGAGGGCAGGAGGAGAAGGGGACGACAGAGGATGAGATGGTTGGATGGCATCATCAACCTAATGGATGTGAGATTGGGTAAAATCTGGGAGTTGGTGATGGACAGCGAGGCCTGGCATGCTGCAGTTCATGGGCTCGCAGAGTTGGACACAACTGAGCGAATGAACTGAACTGAATTCTTTGTTGTGAGAGGCAGTTCTGTTCAGCAGCAACCCTAGCCTCTACCATCACCCCACTGGTAACAAATTAAAATGTCCGTAGAAATTGCCAAATATCCCCTAGAAGGCAAAATTGCACCCATTTGAGAAACACTGAGCTATAGTAACAAGAGGAAAGGTAAAGTGCTATCAGAGGATAAGCCAACCTCTCAATATATGAAATGAAAAGACAAAGTGAGATTTTTATGACCAATCTAGATAACATATTAAAAAGCAGAGATATTACTTTGCCAACAAAAGTCTGTCTAGTCAAGGCTATGGTTTTTACAGTGGTCATGTATGGATGTGAGAATTGGACTGTGAAGAAAGCTGAGCACCGAAGAATTGATGCTTTTGAACTGTGGCACTGGAGAAGACTCTTGAGAGTCCCTTGGATTGCAAGGAGATCCAACCAGTCCATCCTAAAGGAGACCAGTCCTGGGTGTTCATTGGAAGGACTGATGCTGAGGCTGAAACTCCAATACTTTGGCCACCTCATGAGAAGAGTTGACTCACTGGAAAAGACTCTGATGCTGGGAGGGATTGGGGGCAGGAGGAGAAGGGGACGACAGAGGATGAGATGGCTGGATGGCATCACCAACTCGATGCACATGAGTTTGGGTGAACTCTGGCAGTTGGTGATGGACAGGGAGGCCTGGCATGCTGCAATTCATGGGGTCACAAAGAGTCAGACACGACTGAGCGACTGGACTGGACTGAACTGAACTGAACTGATAAGCAGTGTGGCACAAGCTCAGACAAAAAACCAAACTGCTACTCTTATACTGGATTTTGAGCAAGTGGGGAGTTCAGGGATTGGTGACCTTTCAGAGGTCTAAGTGTGTTGACATTCTCCCTACAAGTGATAACTTGGGTGAGACTATTATTGATTGGTTGGCATTTGGTGGCATGTTTATTGAAGACTTCCCTGGTGGCTCAGATGGTAAAGCGTCTGTCTACAATGTGAGAGACTTGGGTTCAATCCCTGGGTTGGGAATATTCCCTGGAGAAGGAAATGGCAACCCACTCCAGTACTCTTACCTTGAAAATCCCATGGATGGAGGAGCTTGGTGCAGGCTACTATCCATGGGGTCCCAAAGAGTCTGGGCATGACTGAGCGACTTCACTTTCACTTTCACTTTATTGAAGTGAGCCTGTGATTGGCTGATTTTCAGAATCAATGAGTTGTCTTTGGGTTTGCAAAAGCTCCTTCACTGGGATGAGTTATCAATTGATTGAACTTAAAACTGGTTCTGATTTCTGGCCACTACCATGAGAATGAAAAAAGAAAAAAGTGAAAATGTTATTCGCTCAGTCCTATCTGACTTTTTGCAACCCCATGCACTATAGTCCGCTAAGCTCCTTCATCTTTGGAATTCTCCAGGTAAGAATACTGGAGTGGGTAGCCATTCCCTTCTCCAGGGGCTCATCCCTGACCAGGTCTCCTGCATTGCAGGCAGATTCTTGACCATCTGAGCCACTAGGGAAGCATACTACCATGAGAATATGGGAACTTAAAAAAAATTCTCAGTACTCTATACGCTAATGGGTAGATGTGGAGTGGAAATTTGTGAAAGTTCTCTTAGGAAACAAGGACATTAGCAGACAGGGAGGATGGATTCGAAGAGATGTGAAAGTCACCTATGAAGGCAGGAGAGGAGGTACACTAGGGAAATGTAGTATGATTACTGGGAAAAATTAAGGGCCCACTTGAGGTCGAAAATAAAGAGAGACAAATCAGCATGTCATTCATTTTTCTTTAACCATATTCAGCTAACAGGGTTCAAGAGCAGAGTGGTGGAACACTGAATTCTATTGTGATTGAGGTTTTGCCAAATGAGAACTACAAATCAAGAAAGGTTCAAAGAAATTGAGAGTACATTCAAGAGAATGTATGCTTTTTAGCTTATATATTTTGCTTTTTATTATGACATTGTCAAAAATACCCAATAATATAAAGAATAATAAGCCCTCATCTATCACCCAAAGCCAACAATTCAAAGCATTTTGAAAAAAAACTTTTGCCATCTTTTTTCATCTATTCTTACATTTTCTTTTCATCCAGAATTTTAAAGTAAATTCCAGACATCATTCTAGTTCATCCCTAAATATCTCAAAATGTACCTAAGGACTTTTAAAAAACCATAAATCACAATGCTACTATCACATATAAAAGGAGCAATAAGTTTTTAATATTAACTATCAGTCCACATTCAAATTTTGCAAAGGAATGATAATAATGATTGGCAATGAACTAAAGTTGGCTAAGAAGAGAAGAAATAGGACAGGTGGTGGAGTTAGTTAGGATCAGTGGAAAGACTTAGAGCCATAGGTAAAAGTCCTGGTGGGTGGAAACATTATTGGAGTTAGGAGCCCACAGAAAGTGAGCTAGAAGGGTCGGAGTGGTTCCACTTTCAACTTTGCCTATTGCTCACTCATATCAGTCTTTTTTTTTTCCTCTTAAGAGTCTGTGTATTTCTCTTTTCCACCATCTCATCTATTTTAATTCCGGCACTGATGCTCTCAGGACAATCTGCAGACTGAATTAGGTCCTTTATACCCTTGGTATTTCTTTGAAGCACTTTTAATTTCAAAAGTTCACGAAAACTTTTTTTTTTTAATGTCTAACTCCACTAAGAACTATGTCTCTTTTATTCACTGCTGTCATTGCCATCGCTGAGCACAGCGTCAGTAGAACACCCTCATTAAATATTTTTTGGACAAAGCAGGGAAGAAGTGTTCAATGATGGCAAATACTGGAAACTTCTAAATCCACCCATAACACTGTTTCTAAGAAGAATTCGAAATTATTTACTCTCAAGTCGCCATTCTGCCACATGTAAAAAGATACAACTTTAAACCTTTTGAGTTAAATATTTTAAACCTTGAGTTAAACCTTTTTAAACTTATGAGTTAAAACTTTTAAACCTTATCAGTTAATTACCTTAAGACTAAATCGAGCACCTCACCCCTGCTGAACTCGGCGCTCTAAAAACCTATCAACCCAGATATGCTCGTACCTAAAAGAAACGATTAAACTTCGTATTTAACCAGAGCCCTCCCGCGAGGGTCTATCTCGTTGTGGTTTTTTTTTTTTTGGGGGGGGGGGGTTGGGAGGGGGACCACGCTGCACATCACGCGGGATCTTAGTTCCTGCGACCGGGGATCTGAACCCGCCCCCTTCAATGGAAACGCGGAGTCCTAACCACTGGACCTCCAGAGAAGTCCCTAGCTCGCTCTAAGACGAGAATTTGCTTCCTTCTAACGTGGCCAAGAAGCGCTGGGCCCCGCGGTGAGGCCCCACAGGTCTCTCGGGCTAACAAGCGGGAAGCCAAAGAACGATCTTAACCGCCCAGAACGGAAGTTCCTGAGCCTTCACACCCGCGGGGAAGTAACTCGGTCACGGACCAAGATGGCGGCGCCCAGTGAGGGGACTTCCTTTACTGCGGGGGTCGAAAAGAATTGGAGTGCGGTTGTTCGCTCTCCAGAAGGAACTCCCCAAAAAGTCCGGCAGCTGATAGATGAGGGAATTGCCCCAGAAGAGGGAGGCGCCGAAGCGTGAGTGCAGCCTGTGTCTGGCGACGGCAAATTGAAGAGGGTTTGGGGGACTCGGAGCAGAGGGGATAGATACCTGGGTCTGTAACTCAGGCGGTGGGGGTGGCTTCGACCCGGGTCTTGAAGAGACTGGGATTACTTCGCCTTGTCGCCTTTAATCTTCTACTCAGGAGATACTGGATCCCACACCGCGGGCGCAATTTTGCCTTAAGCAGATTTTTTCTTTTTTTTAAGCGGGGCGGGAGGAAAAAAAAGGACCGCTAACTAAAAATGCGCACCCGATTCCTTTTGGTTGGACTTCTTAACCTTTTTAAAGTCTTAGACACTTTTGGCGGCCTGGTAAAGTTTATGAACACCTCAGAAAGTTATATTTTTCAATACATGAAGTAAATACATAGGATTATAAAAGATACCACTTACTTTGGAATGCAAAGTAAGGAAGTAAAAGATTAAAAAAGTGATGCAGTAAAACGCTTAATTATTAGTAGTAGATATGTTGTCTACTGTAATTTTGAGGTAGTGTTAAGCATAAATGGTATTTCAGAACATACGCAATAACCATAATGTGGTGACAAAATATCTGTGACTTCCATGGTGACGTTTACAGATACTGCTGGTGCTACTGTGTTTTTTTAAATTATCTTCATTCATAATGGAAAGAAATGCATTTCAGTTCAGTTCAGTCGCTCAGTCGTGTCCGACTCTTTGCGACCCCATGAATCGCAGCACGCCAGGCCTCCTTGTCCATCACCAGCTCCCAGAGTTCACCCAAACTCATGTGCATCGAGTCGGTGATGCCATCCAGCCATCTCATCCTCTGTCGTCCCCTTCTCTTCCTGCCCTCAATCCCTCCCAGCATCAGAGTCTTTTCCAATGAGTCAACTCTTCTCATGAGGTGGCCAAAGTATTGGAGTTTCAGCTTTAGCATCAGTCCTTCCAATGAAAACCCAGGAGTTAGAGGTTACTAAAATAAATGTCACTTTTTTCTATCCAGATTTCTGAATCCTCTGAATTTTTTCCAAGATCCAACCTCCCTAAGGCTCTCTGTGACTCTCAGAAGGATTCTTAGAATAAATTACTTTTGAGTTATAGTAATTGATGTAATCTTGAAAGTGAAAGTCGTTCAGTCATGCCCCACTCTTCGCGACCCCATGGACTGTATAGTCCATGGAATTCTCCAGGCCAGACAATTGGAGTGGGTAGCAGTTCCCTTCTCCAGCGTATCTTCCCAACCCACTGGTGGAACCCAGGTCTCCCACATTGCAGACGGATTCTTTACCAGCTGAGCCACCAGGGACAGCCTGATGTAATCTTACTTTTATTAAAATTACTTTTGTGTAACACAGTTCTTCCCTTTACCCTATCCAGGCTCTGTTGAAGTGCCTTTCATTGATTATAAAAGAATTGTTTTGCTGTTTTTTTCTCCTTGCATTTTTTCATGAAATAGCCTAAAAATCTTTACTTAGATTTAAAATTTCAAATTAGTTCCTTTGGGGGAAAAGTGGGTATCAAGTATCAATCTAGGTAGAAATATAAAAACTTATTTTCTGCTTGTTAAAAGAGTTGAATTTGAAAGGTGGTTCAAGTTGTATAATGGATAGAAGCCTTGAGTCTTGTTTTGTGTTTACAAAAGTTATGCAAAGTGCTGTCAGAGACCAGAGAGTGAGGTAAAACAGTTTACCAGTACAGGATTAGCAGAGCATGGTGGAAGTAGAAATTGCTTGAAACTTAGTTATGGCCAAACTGTAAAGAGATTTGAATGCCAGACTAAAGAATTTGGATTCTGTGAAACTACTGAAAATGTTAAGTAGAGAAGTAAAATTTAGAAAGTTTAAAATCTAGAGTGGTGTGATTGATATTATGATGTACAGAGAAGCCAGATACAAAATGTTTAGGCAAAGTGATGCCTTGAAAGGATTACCAGTAGTTCTGCCTCTTTATTTTAGGAAGGACACATCTGCCACATTCCAGTCAGTTAATGGATCACCCCAAGCAGAAGAACCTCCGTTGGAATCTACAAGCAAAGAAGCCTTCTTTAGCAGAGTGGAAACATATTCTATATCCTTTTAGGTTCGTGTGAGTTGCATGTTCTCCTGCTGCTGAATTATTGGGTTTTTTTTTTTTTTCCAGGAATAAGACCACTTACTCTGATGTTTTAATTTTTAGAATTAAACTTGATAAGAATTTTTTTAGGAAAATTAACATCATAAAATATTAAGGGACATTTGGCTTCTAATCTTTTTTTTTTTTTCCACAGAAGAGAAAACTAAGAGCCTGAGAGAAAAAGGAATAATAACTGACATTGTATATAGTGTTTTCATGTTTATTATCACATTTGAGCTTCATCTTAAACATATGAAAATAAGTATTCTTAATCTCATTTTGCAAAGAGGAAACAGTTCAGGTAGATTATTTGATTTACCCAGGGTCAACTTGCTAGTAACTGGTAGAACCAGAATTATGGTGTAAGGCTCTTAGTGCTCAAACCTAATATTATTTTAGACTACAGTACATTTCCTGTCTCTTTCAAGATTTTCCTCTGAAAGTTATCCATGGTTGCACAACAAATTATCCTCAGACTTAGTAGCTTAAAACCACAAACACTTATTATCTCACGTTTTCTGTGGATCAGGAATCTAGGTACAGCTTAGCTGAGTCGTATGGTTCAGGGCCTCTCTCAGACTGTCATCAAAGTATTGGCCAGGGCTAGACTAGTAAAGGATCTACTTCTAAGCTCACTCATGTTGTTGGCAAGATTAATTTCTTCATAGCTATTGGACTGAGGGTTTCAGTTCTTTACTGGCTTTTGACTGGAGCTACATGGGCCTCTCACAGGGATAGTTACAACATGGCAGCAGACTTCAGTCAGAGTGAGCAAGCAAGAGAGAGCAAGATAGAAGCTAGATTATTTTTATAACCTAGTCTCAAGCAACATCACATCACTTTTGCTGTTTTCTATTTGCTGCTGCTGCTGCTAAGTTGCTTCAGTCGTGTCTGACTCTGTGCGACCCCATAGACATCCTTCCACCAGGCTCCACTGTCCCTGGGCTTCTCCAGGCAAGAACACTGGAGTGGGTTACCACTTCCGTCTCCAGTGCATGAAAGTGAAAAATAAAAATGAAGTCGCTCAGTCGTATCCGACTCTTCTCGACCCCATGGACTGCAGCCTACCAGGCTCCTCTGTCCGTGGGATTTTCCAGGCAAGAGTACTGGAGTGGGGTGCCATTGCCTTCTCCTATTTGCTAGACTGTTTTTAATTTAAAAGCAATTACAGACTTAATAGAAAAGTTGTACAGGTTACAAAGAACCTTCTTTTGAGTACTTGAAAGTAAGTTGCCAAAGTGACACCTCATGACTCCCAAATATTTCCCACAAACAATGACTTTCTTTTACATAACCACAGTGAAATCATCAAAATTGGGAAATTCACATAATAAATTACCACCGTCTAACCCTCACATCATAATCATTCCATCAGTTGTCATCATAACCTTCTTAAGAAGATCCAGTTAAAATCTTCAGTTTTTCTTTGAATTTCATGACCTTGATACTTTTGAAGATGATAGGCCAGTTATTTTATAGAGCGTATCTCAGTTTGCATTTGTCTGATGTTTGGTTATGATGAGACGCAAGTTGTGATGCTGTGTTCTCATTGCATCCTGTCAGGTGGCACATGCTTTTGATATGCCCCTTTACCTGGATGATCATTCTGATCAGTTGATTAAGTGGGTGTTTACTGTTTTAAAATAACTTTTTCCTCCTTTGTAATTAAGCTGTTTTGTGGGAATGTGCTTTGAAACTACGTAAATATAATTCCTTATCAAACTGTATGTAACTTACTTGTTTGTAGTAGCTTGGTCTCTGATTTCCTTTTTTATTCAATGGATTTTAATCCATTACTATTATTATATATTTTGAAATTCCAGGTGCCCCTGATTTGGTGAGTGGGCGGCTTGGCTACAGCACCCCAGGGTGCTCCAACTTCCCCCTCTATGGGGACTCCCTCTTTACTTCGGCTTTGATGCCTTGCCCTGAGCTGTCTCCCTCACCCTCCTGGCTTATTCCTCTGCCTTGCACCCCCTGGTGGCTTTAGGACTAAATTGTTCAGGAAGGAGAAAGTATTTTAACCATCCTTGTACTGCTGTTCCTTGGATTAATTCCTAATATTGATACAGCATTTAAAAATTATTTCATTTTGTTATTTTTTTGTTCTCAGTGAATTTAATTTGATTGCCACTTGGATATGATAATTATTTATTTGACCTAAGCTAGTTAAGTGATTCTCTGACTTTTTAAAAAAAATTTATTTAGTTTTTAATTGAAGGATAATTGCTTCACAGAATTTTGTTGTTTCCTTCTTTTATTCTACAGAATTCAAACTCCTTTAACATTTATATCTAGATTCTATTTCTAGCCTTCAGTCCTTTTGCTGCTATTAAAATGTTTTCAATTTCCAATATCCCTTGTAAAAATACAGAACTTTCCTGCAACTTTCATGTTTTCTCCTTTTTGTGTGTGTGTGCTCTGTAAAACAAGAGCTCCGTAGGTAAACAGAAAAAACCGAGTGTTGAATGTTAAAGATCAATAAATGATTTTATTTTTCCCATACTGTAGATGCTCTTAATGCTCTCGGCCTATTTAAAACACACATACCACCTACACACATTAATATATAACAGTCAAATTTAGGGCAGGGATGAATAATGAATATTTTTAATTTTACTGACTTTATTCTTCAGAAGGTAAAAGCAGCAGTACAGAGGAGTGATAAATATTTCTGTTGTTTGACCTTCACCATCCCCTGTTGCTCAGGCAAATTCGGGTACTTTCGCTAGTGTTTTCAAATCCTTAGAATTTTTTTTTTATTTTATTGTATTTATTTATGGCTGCAGTGGGTCTTCATTGCTGTATGCAGGTTTTCTCTAGTTGTAGCAAGCAGGGGCTACTCTTCGTTGCAGTGCACAGGCTTGTCATTGTGGTGGCTTCCGTTGCAGAGCACGGGCTCTTGGGTACTCGGGCTTCAGTAGTTGTGGACCTCGGGCTTAGTTGCTCTATAGCATGTGAGATCTTCTTGGACCAGGGGTCAAACCTGTGTCTCCATCATTGGCAGATGGACTCCCAAACACTAGACCACCAAGGCTGCTGCTGCTGCTGCTAAGTTGCTTCAGTCGCCTCCGACTCTGTGTGACCCCATAGACGGCAGCCCACCAGGCTCCCCCGTCCCTGGGATTCTCCAGGCAAGAACACTGGAGTGGGTTGCCATTTCCTTCTCCAGTGCGTGAAAGTGAAAAGTGAAAGTGAAGTCACTCAGTCGTGTCCGACTCTTAGCGACCCCATGGACTGCAGCCTACCAGGCTCCTCCATCCATGGGATTCTCCAGGCAAGAGTACTGGAGTGGGGTGCCATTGCCTTCTCCGACTCCATCCCACAACTGATAATAAAAAACATTTTAAGCATATAAAATATATAGGGCTTCCCATAGCTTTCCCTCTGAATGTGTTTATTCCTAACTATACTAAGAGTGAATTAAAGTTTTCATTTCTGACTTAACTCATTTTAATGTAGCCATGTTTTTCTTAACATGAATACTCTCTGAAATGGGCAGGCAAGCCCTCTGAGCTGTCTCCACTGGTCTGTGCAAAATACGGCTGGGTCACAGTTGAATGTGATATGCTGAAGTGCTCCAGCTGTCAGGCTTTCCTCTGTGCCACTTTACAACCAGCTTTTGATTTTGACAGATGTAAGTATAAAGTACAAATTACGTTTTTCTCCAAGTTCAAAAGATATCTATGCTAGCTTTTCTGAAAAGACTAGCCACTTGTGTTTGATCAAAGAATGTATCCTTCTATATATAACAAGGTAAATTTGTGATTTTCTTCACCTTAATTATTAGCTTCAGTCATTACTTTTTTTTTTTAAAGCTCAGCTACTTTAGAGTGAACCTGTCTGTATGCATTCTGGGAAACTAGCAGCAGTATGTTTATGTTAGGATTCTGAAATTTATACTTTAGGCTCAGAAACACAGGGCATTAATGAAGGCTCACATTTTTTAATGATCTGCCTTATAAAGATACATAATAGCTCCTTGTTAACTGGTCTTAGAATCTTGATTTAAAACTTGTGACAAATATTAAGATGATGCAGTTACTAATATTTCATATCTTTAAAAATTGCCTTAGTTATTTTTATTTTTAGTTGTATCTATACTCTTAAAAGCTCTTGGCCATTGGATTTTGAATCTGTGATAGTGTTTTTTAAGGCATTGTTACCTGTATGGGTTTCAGATAAGGAGCGATGTGCTGAGCTGAAGAAAGCCTTATGTACTGCCCATGAGAAGTTCTGTTTCTGGCCAGACAGCCCCTCTCCAGGTACTTATTCCCAGCATTTCCCCATTATCATCTCTTGGGTCATTGCATTTCTAGTATTGTCTATTTCTTTGTAAAAATCTAGTCTTTGAAGTTTCTCTTTCCTCCTTTCTATTTGTGCTTTACAAGAAGCACTGACATTAATTTATTCTTACGTCATTATTTTATTAAATGCATTTGACATGACAGAGATTAAACTATGCCTACGTTATCCTGTTTAATCCTTGCAGGGGCCCTGGGAGGTAGATATTATCAATCTGATTCTTAGGTAAGGAAACTGAGAATCAGAAATCTTAAAACCAACTAGTGAGGAGCCATAACAGTGGTTTTATCTGATTTCAAACTCTGCCTTTCTTACGTAGCAAACCAGCCCCATGTTCTACCCAGGCCTCCTGGTACACTAATGGCATTAATGGTGGCAGATAACAGGTTCATTTGCTAAGGAAGACTCACAGGACTGCACATGAGAGTGATTACAAATCTCCAGTTTATGACAGTAAAACAGCACAATGTATCAGTAGCACTGAAGTGAAGGTATCACAGGGGCTTCTCAGGTGGCCCAGCGATAAAGAACCCACCTGCATACAGGAGACTCCAGAGACGAGCCCTGGGTTGGGAAGATCCCCCGGAGGAGGAAATGGCAACTCACTCCCATATTCTTGCCTGGAAAAATCCCATGAACAGAGGAATCTGGCAGGCTACAGTCCATGGGTCACAAAAGAGTCGGACATGACTTAGTGACCAAACAACAACAACAAAGGCTATCACAGCCAAGGACTCCCCCACCGTAAGGAGTATGGAGAGGCCAGGTGCAGGCTCCTCTCGAGCTTCCCGTGGAAGAGCTGTGGCAGTACGCCCTTTCTCTTGAATCAGAAACCACTCATGTGTGCATAAAGCTCTTCAAAACAAGGGAGCCCAAAATGTAGTCTCAAGTGGTACTTGTTTATATTTTGCTGGTCTCGGAGGCATATTGTTGAGTAAAGCCTCAAGAGCACAGCCTTCTGGGGGACTCACCAAGACCAGAGACAAAACTCTTTGGACCCATAGAAAGTGTCTCTTTGTTTTATTTTTAACTTTTTAAGTAATTTCTAAAATTTTAGTGTTTCAAGTATTAAAAAAAATGTAAATAGTAATATAAGAAGCATCTCTGTATCTACCACTCAACCTCACCAATTACTACATTTTGCTACCCTTGTAAACACCCACCTTGCATTCTTTCTGTTGATCAGGAAGAATTACAAATACAGCTGTGTAGTCCTCCCCAGCCTCATTCCCTGCCTCCCTGTCCTGCAATAACTACTATCGTGAATTTAGTGACCATGATTTGTTACATGGTTTCTGTATCTACAACATTTTCAAGTATCTAGAGGCAGTGTATATGGTACTATTTATTTGTTTTACATTTTTCTATAAATGTTATCATTCTGTATATATTCTACAACCTATCCTTCATAGGGGGAGTCAGCTTTTTTGAAATTAATCCATGTTGGCATATGTAGCAGGCTTGAAGCCTTATAGTTGGTAGAACCATCTAAAATGTTAATCTGAGAGCTGAGGAATAGTGTTTATCTAGTTGATTCTCCCTTTGGGAACACTGGCTTATTCATTTTAGAACCTCCTGTCAGACCCTCTTTCTACATTATTGTTGTGTGTGACTGTAACTTGAACACCCTTTTCACCAAGTTACATGTCATCACAGGTGTTAATCAAGCTTTCATTCTTGGTACACTTCCTACTTACTCTAGCATAGTGGCTCTTTCTCTGCTTACACAGATTTTGAGCTTTTGGATGTACAGATTAATGTTTTTAATCAAATTTGGGAAGTTTTCAGATCATATTTCTTCAAATATTGTTCCTGCCCCTTCTGGGTCTTCCATTATGCAGCTGTTGGTGTGCTTGATCAGGTCCCACAGGCCTCTGTTCATTTTCCTTCATTCCACATGGATGCTCCTTCTCTCCATCCTTGTGCCACTGATATCTTAGAGGGATTACTACTTCAGATCACCCCACTGTCTGCTAAGCTTATTTCTTTGCATCTAGGCTAACCCCTTAGTCTCTAAACTAGTGCATATATTCTATATATTTTTCCTTTAAAAAAATCTTCCAGTAGTTTCTCATCAACATACATTAATAAAATTATGGCCTGACTGCTGTCTATACTTTAACCTTCTCTTCGACTCAGCTCCCCAGAGGAATAGTGTGTTCCAAGTCTGAGAAACTATTTAAAATTCCCCACACATGCTGTCCCTTAGGGCTTTACTTTTACACATTGTTGTTGGTCTTTCCAGTTCAGCTAAGACCTGACTACTTCTGATAAACCTTTCCTGAGACTCTGCTTTCTAAATATAATCACAGGGACTTCCCTGGTGGTCCATTGGTTAAGACTCCACACTCCCAATGCAGAGGGTACAGGTTCAATCCCTGGTCAGGGAACTAAGATCCTGCATGCCCCACAGTGCAGCCAAAAAATAAAACAATCACAAAAGTATCATCCCAGCCCTATCCAAAAAAAATCGGTAATTTCTTAATATCATCAAATATCATCCATTTTACATCTCCCCTGCTGCCCTATGCATGCTTTCTTCTTAAAAGTAATTTGCACCAGTATATCTTCAGTTTACTATTTCCACAGATCGATTTGGAATGTTGCCATTGGATGAGCCCACTGTTCTTGTTAGTGAATTCCTAGATCGTTTTCAAAGCCTTTGTCACTTGGACCTCCAGCTTCCTTCCTTGAGGCCAGAGGACTTAAAAACTATGGTGAGTTTTCTTGGCTAGCATACAGTGGCCTTCAGTTGTCACCAGCATGAAGCATTTCTTTTAATGACCAGAGGATGAAGATAGCTAAGAAGAGAACTACTTGTTTGTCTCTCAGCTGACCTTTTCCAATCTCTACTGGAAAGGTGACTTGAGGGTTTAAATAAATGAGTTCTATTTACACTTTTAGATATGATGCTCTAAGTGGCATAAATTCAATTTTATCTCAATTTGTTACTTAACAGAAGATACTGAAATGTGGCTTCATATGGCTTATTGCATACCATTTTCCAAGGAAAGTGTTAGAAAAGTTATAAACTCCCTTCTCCCTTGTAAACAGAAATTTTGAAATGCTTTGGCCCATCTGTACTTTGAACATTTACTGTCCCGTTTGTCATCGTGTGATTATTCTATCAAGACAGACTTTAAGGAAATAGAAGCTATTATTTTGTTTCTTCAATTGAGAAGCTGTTATGTATTTTAGCATCAGACTATAAACATCTGATGCCTGTTATAAATGTCCATTTGTCCCTAGCCAAGGCAAATTTTATTCACTGTGTCATGGTTCTGTATTATTCTTGGAACAAAAGTAAAGATTCTGGCAAGCTCTTCTGTTGTGTCAAAAGCAAATTCAGGGCTTCCTTGGTGGCTCAGAGAGAAAGAATCCACCTGCTAATGCAAGAAATACAGGTTTGATCCATGGTCCAGGAAGATCCCACATGACGTGCAATAGTTAAGCCCACGTGCCACAACTATTGAGCCTATGCTGTAGAACCCAGGAGCCACAACTATCGTGAGCCTACATGCTTTAACAACTGAAGCCCACATGCCATGGAGCCCGTGCTCCACATCAAGAGAAGCCACTGCAGTGAGCAGCCGGCACACTGCAACTAGAGAGAAGCCCAGGAAGCAACAAAGGCCCAGCACATCCAAAAATAAAGTAAATTCAGTGTCAGGGCAAGATATAAGTGATAGTCGTTACTTGGTTTACAGATTTCAGAGAAAATATGGAGTTGGTAATTTGAAAGCAAGTTGGTACTAAGAAAAGATGAGGTAGTTCCAGGAAAACTGTTCCCTTTCTCACAGCAGACCCCGGGCAGGTCACGAAGTGCCTGTGGATACCTTAGCCTCTGCTAGAAGTAAGTCTACCTGAGTGAAGAGAATTGTCTTTGTGTTTATCATTTTTTCCATGACTTTTGCCTTGTACCATCTAGATGCATCATTATCTATGGCTTCTGTTCATGGTGGTTGAAATTTGTGTAAGTCTTTCATGTTGGTTCCTTTGTAGTGCTTGACAGAAGACAAGATCAGTCTTCTCCTGCACCTGCTTGAAGATGAACTTGATCACCGGACTGATGAGAGAAAAACTGCAACCAAATTAGGCTCAGACATCCAAGTGCACGTCACTGCCTGTATTCTCTCTGTGTGTGGCTGGGCGTGTAGGTTAGCGAATGTGCCTGGGGACATAAACCGTGATGACACTATATACCCATGTATATCAGTTACTCTTAACATTTGTAGATCACGTGGTATTTGTGTGAGAAAGGCAGTGACAGAGAAAACCTAAGTGGGTGGAAGAGGGATAGTAAGAATTAGCAACCAAACCAGAATGAGAACTCAGGAATTCGTGAACACACCTGAACTTTGTTTCTTTTACTGTCACTTCCCAGAAGGAAATTTGTGTTCCTGTAAACAGTGAAGCTCCTTTCCAGTTTTAGAAGGAAAAATCAGTTTAATTGATGAAATCTACCAAGGAAGCACCAGCTGAATCCTCTAGGCCCCAACTTGGTGTTTCCATTCCAGCTGCTCAGTTTGGCACAGAATCCTTCTGAGACAAGACTGTCAGACCAATTTTGATTTACTTTAAATATGCTTTCTTTGGTACATTAAGGACTATTCTTTTATAGGGAAAAACTTTTAAAAGGGACATGAGAAATTTATAAAACATATCTTTAAAATGGGGCTTCCCTGGTGGTTCAGACAGTAAACAATCTGCCTGTAACACAGGAGATCTGGATTTGATCCCTGGGTCGGGAAGATCCCCTGGAGAAGGGAATGCCTACCCATTCCAGTATTCTTGCCTGGAGAATCCCATGGACAGAGGATCCTGGCAGGTTACAATCCATGGCATCACAGAGAGTCGGACACAACTGAGTGACTTAACACTTTCATCTTTAAAATAATCTTGCCATAGACGGCACACTAAGACCCCCAGATCTTCCTATAGGAAATTCATAACAGGTGATGAAGTTAGGTGCTGAGATTGGAGGATAGGGGCCCTGAGAGGAGGTGGTCCCCAGGCCATTGGACCGCCCAGAGATTTGTTTGATGAGATGGAGCATACTCACAAATCATCATGCTTAGTCCCTTGGCAGTGTTACCTTCTGAGGAAACCCACTCTCTTTTCTTTTCTCACATAGTTCTTTGTTGGAACCCATGCAGCTCTCCCTGATAACTTGTTCACAGTGTATGAGGAAGGTGGGGCTCTGGGGCTTTCAGCAGATCGAGTCGTCCATGACCGACCTGGATGCTTCCTTGGGCCTGACCCCTTCCCCCGTCCCGGGATCTGAGGGCCGGCCAGAGCGCTCCCCTCTGGTGCCCGAGTCTCCTCGCAGGATGGTGACTCGGAGCCAGGATACCATCTTTTCCCCAGGCTCAGAGCAGGTATAGACTCCTTTGGCTTGTTTGGGGTGGACTTTTTAAAAACATCATTCTTACCAAAAATGTTGATGAAAAATTGGATATTAACTTAGATTAATTGATCAGAATACCATAGAATGGTTTTATTCATTAGTTGCACTGGAGATGCTAAATTCATTATTGTGTATGGAAATCTGTTATTCTTTGAAGAGTTCGGTTACATAGTTCAGAAACTAAATTTTATAGTTTTTAAAATGTTAAAAAAAATAAATGTTAGCTTTCACATACTTCTAGAAATATTTTCCTGACCATAGTCATTAATTTCATTGTCCAACATCTCCCCTTTCCTTCAGGCTGAAAAGAGCCCAGGTCCCATCGTCTCCAGAACTCGGAGTGGGGACTCCTCCAGTCCTGTGGACCGTCCAGAGCTGGAGGCTGCTAGCCCTGCCACCAGAACCCGCCCAGTGACCCGCAGTATGGGAACAGGAGACAGCGCCGGCCTGGAAGTGCCATCTAGTCCTCTTCGAAAAGCCAAACGGGCTCGCCTCTGCTCCTCCAGCAGCTTGGTGAGCCCACCTGCATGCTTGGAGGTCCCTGAGCACGGCCGCATGCGAGCCCTCACCGTGTATACAGCGTGGAGAAGCAGGCGCGAGCCGAGCCTGGTCCTGCGGCTGTAGGAGGCTGTGGGAATAAGTTTAAAGATGGGACAGTTGGGTGACTAGAGAGGGGAATAAAAATTCAGGGTTTTGCCTTTTGTTTCTTTGGGATGGCTACTGGAGACATGATAAATTTGTCTAGCCCAAGGGACAGTAGTGAGAAAGGGGAACAGACCTGATAAGTTGTGGTTTAACACAAAGGGAGTGAAGGGATTTTTAAAATGAGAGGGAAGTAGATGGGCAGAGTTTAAAGGAGAACATAAAACTAGAAATGTGAGCGTCATGAGATTCTGAATTTTATGACTTAGAGCAGCGCCTCCCTGAACTTACACAGTGTCTGCCCTTCTTTAACACTGACTGCTCTGCCTCCTTCCTCAGGACGCCTCTTCCCGAAGCTTCTTTGATCCCACGTCTCAGCATAGAGACTGGTGCCCTTGGGTGAACATCACACTCGGCAAAGAAACCAAGGAGAATGGTGGCACGGAGGTGGATGCCAGCACTCCGGCAGAGCCAGGCTGGAAGGCAGTGCTGAACATCCTCTTGGCCCACAAACAGTCTAACCAGCCCGCTGAAACCAACTCCATGGTGAGATAAGCCGTTGCCCTGATCATGTGCAGCGCTTGCTGTTTATGAGATGAGAAGAGGCTGTTCCTATAATTAGCACCCTGCCTGCCCTCAGTTTTCGCAAGTCAAGATGGACTCAGTCTGGGTTCATCCTAGAGAACAAACACGGGACTGGTTCAGTGTTTCTGCAGTTTAGCATTTGGCATTCCACCAAATTCTGATAAATACTTTGTCTTTTCTACTTAGATGACTCGAAGTAGAAAAGAGAGAGAGAAACAGCAAGAGGTAACAGGCCGCTGCTCCAGCCTCGTGTTGCAGAGCAGCTGCTTTTTCCACCTGAGTTGCTGTCTCTTGGACTTGGAGCCCTGGCCCGTTAACGTAGCTGTCTGCACGGAGCTCTGTGCTCTGCTACCATGAGCACAACTTCATTCCTCATGGCGGGCACCTTACTTTGCCTGTGTTCCGAGGCCCCAGGCTTGTGTACTGACCCTCAGCTGCCATCACACAAATGACTGCTGCTGGTTCCGCTTGTGGGTAAAAGCAAACCAGTCACGAAAGCTGAGAAAGCAACTCAAGCATTTGCTCTATGCCAAATATGGAAGCGAGAGGACGGTGGGCATTAAGGAATCATTAAAATTGCATTCTCTTTCCTTTGCTGGCTCATTTCCAAATTTGCCATGTCACCTGCTTGATACAAATATAGTAATTTCTGACTTCTGTTCCCTCCAAGGACAAAGTAAAATAATACTTGCCAGCAGCTGTTTATCAGAAGCATTCCCAGATTCATGGTTTTGTAGGGTTATAGGATTCCACTGGAGGGAGCTGCTGTGATGCTAAAAGCTCAAGAATGTACATTCATACCCTTAGTAAATATGCAGGTGATGGTTTTCCAAGTTTTTGCCAAAAAAAATTAAAAACCCTGCATTTTTCCAGTTTAAAACCTTGGAAATACATAAAGCAATCTGAAGACAAATGTTTTGGCCCACCTTGCAAATGGGAGAGATTAGGTCTGTCTTTGCATGAGTTCTTTTGCCTGGATCCTCATGAAAAAATGTATGGCAGTTCTAATTAACTCCCCTCTGTCACTGTTATGCTAACTGGAAACCCCATGGGGCTTTTTTTTTTTTTTGGTAGTGGGAAAATTTGGCCTTATAAGTGGCCCTGAGTTCCAGGAGTTTGAAGGTCTGTTTTGGCAACTTGTCTGTTAAGATTCCCCACAGCTGTTGTGTGACTGGGAATTATAAAATTTAAGAGGCTCTCCTGTAAAGGATCTTGAAGCTAGAAAAAAGTTTACACTGTTTTCCAACTTAAATTTCTTTCAATTTTGTCACTGTATTAACTAAATTGCCCTCAGTCACGAGTAAGAGTTCAAACTTTGCCCTCCTAGAGCTTTATTAAGACATTCAGCCACAGAGGATAAGGAAACAGTGAAAATGTCATCTTCTGTCAGACGTTGGAGGGAACTTTGTGGGTTATCTTGTTAGATGTGTTTGTGCTCTCACCGAGACCCTGTGCTCATCTGTGACTCTCCAAGGCAGAGGGAACCAAGTGTTCTGCTTCCCTGAGAACTTTTATCTTTCAGTGAACTGTTTTGTCTCCCTGTAACACCATTTCTCAGAATCTCAGATCACTTCGCAGGCATGATCAAGTGGCAGTGAGATTCTTCCTATTATTAGCTCTGCTGGCGAAAACAGGAAACTGAGAAGGCCAAGGTCATAGCTTAAACTCTTCAGAGTCATTTAACTTTGTTTCATTCCTCAACCTTAGATTATTCCATGAGTACCAGCTAGGCATCTTATGAATATGAATCCTTGTTCACAGGGCCAGTTCAGCATCACAGATGAGAAGTCAGTGCAAAGTGTGTGGTGCTACACTGATGGCGGGTCACACGTGTCATGCTCTCTCTCATACAAAGATGAGGACACATGCGGATGCTTGGAGGAGGACATAAGCCGTATTGTTGAAGCGCCGAGTGTGTTAGCAGTGGTATCACAGCAGACTCAAGCTGTTTGATTCTTAGTCCAGCTTTTAGCTACCCAATCCAGTATTCTTGGGCTTTCCTTGTGGCTCAGCTGGTAAAGAATCCTCTTTGAATGCGGGAGACCTGGGTTTGACCCCTGGATTGGGAACATCCCTTGGAGAAGGGAAAGGCTACCCACTCCGATATTCTGGCCTAGAGAATTCCGTGGACTGTATAGTGCAGGGGTCGCAAAGAGGCAGACATGACTGAGCGATTTTCACTTTCACTTTGTGTATAGCACTGTATACAATTAACTTGTTTTATTTACTCCTAGACATATCTAGATCATCGTGGGAGAAATTTACAGACCACATCTTAAAGCTATTACCCTTTGTCTCTGTAAAGGAATTTAATCTCTAATAATGAACTTTTCTATCTACAGAGTCTCTCTGAGAAATCAAGGAAGGTATTCCGAATATTCCGGCAGTGGGAATCTCTGTGCTCATCCTGAAGATATCCCAGCCCTTCCTGCAGAGAAGTGGAATGAGTGGCTTTGAAAAATAAAGCCTAAATTCCTTTTTGAGCAGCTGATGCTAAGGTTTTCTCCATTCTGGTTTAATCACGAGGAGCCCCTGCCCTTGCGGACGTGTGTCACCACCTGCATCTGACAGGAGGAAATCTGTTTGCAGCACAGGGATGCGGGCAGGAGAGGTGGGGTGAGCCTGGCTCTAGCAAAGGAGTGCACGATTCCAGAACTCCAGAGAGGACCCCAGCCTTGAGCGGGTTTCATGTCTGAGGTCGGGGCAGTGTTTTGAAGACTCTTATGTCCCAGGAATATGTAAGTGTGTGTTAATAAAACATTTGTTAAGATTCTTACAGTTGGAGAACTATTTTCCTCCTTGTCTAATGGGCTGATATAAAGGAAGCTGAGACTGAGAAAACTACTACAGTGGAGCAGTAAACAAAGCCAAAATTTTAGTTTTCAGATTGGCTGCAAAGCCTGGAGTTTATCTGTGGTTCTAGTCAAAGAGGTATTCCTGAACAGAGACAAGACATTGTTTCCTGCATCACCAGACCTCCTGATGCGTTATAGTGAATGGTAAGCTCATGGCTTTCTCCCTTCACTTGATAATAACGAGAATGAGAGATGCCGAAGGGAGGAAGGCTCTTCAAAAGACCCCCTCCATGCAAGGCTCCCTGCGTGGGGCTCCCCAGGGCTCTTTCACTGCTGGTGGGGAGTTGTCTCCAGGGTGGAGAAGTTGACCCTGACCTGCCCCAACTAAAGAGACTACCCACCGAGAGAGCAACCATGAAGGAAACTAGGTATTCTGCCAGATGTCATATTTTCTTTTAGTAGCTGCAGTAGGTTGGTTTTATAACTCACTTCTTTTATACTGAAGTATTCTAGGAACATAGTATGTAATATAATACTCCACCCATGCTAAACTTTATATCTCTAAAATAAAAAATTTTTTTCTATGTATTGCACCCAACAAAATAAACCCTTAATATCATCTAATACTCAGTCCATATACAAAATTTCCAGTTGTTCCCAAAATGTCCTTTACATTTGATTTGTCCATAGCAGTATCCAATTCAAAAAATAATGGATTGCATAAATCTCTTTAGTCTAAAGGACAGCCCCCTTTTTTTCATGTATGTTAGATTTTAAATCTGTTATTTTTTTCAATCCTGACTTTCAAAGAGGGTACATAGCGTTGAATTTGCTCTTAAGCTTCCATCAGTGGGTAAGACTGGTAGAGGTTGCTTCCAAGTTATTTTTCTAGGGGCACTCCTTTGCCTTTGGCACTGATGAATGGCTTGACTGTTCATTCTCCATGGTCCCCTTAGAGTTTGGTTAACAGGTAGCTTTGTAATGTTCTAGTAATGAGACTTCTGGCCTAGGATGGGAAGCCATCTGCTGACTAGTGACTGTAGAAGTCTGCTCACTAGAAGCTCATCGCCTCTAGGTCACAATTTCTTAAGGAATAGTGTTGAGACATTAACACAAGGTATTCAAATGGACTACAAGCCTAAGTTTCAGATTATAATAATGTGGGTATTTCTTTTGAGTCTTTATATTATAATTTTAATTTATACCTCCCACCAAAAAAAGATTTTTACTCTTCTTTAAAATGGAGTTCCATACTATTTTTGGCTTTGTGGGATTTTTTAAAATTACAAATGGAAGCAAATTTTGGATAGACTTGATATCATTTAAGAAACTTAAGTCTCGTGTGTGTGGCACTGTCCAAGCCCTTATATAACAAGCATGAGTGATCACCTGGTTTCCACCCTCAAGAAGTTCCACCCTCCAAGTCCAGCCTGCAAGATATATGTGTACATAAATGTTACACAAGACAAAGAGTGATAAACAGAGTATAAAATAAGTTAATTCTCATCTATGGACTATATGGAATTGGAGAGAAATTGGGGGAAGGTGTGGATTTGGGCTGAGCCTAAAAGATGAGTTGGAGATGTAGGCTCTATGAGAACAGGGACCTTGTCTGTCTTGTTTTATCATCTCAACACTTAAAACTGCCCTGCACATGGTGGACACTTAATGAAAAAAGGATATTTGAGGCTTAAGGAACATTGAACAAAGGAGCAGAATTTCCTATGTTCCTGAAAGAGCAGGTGTTCTGCCGTGACAAGACCTTTGCATTGAGTAGAAGAGAACAGCTGAAAGAATGCAGTCTGGGCCAGTTTGAAGTCTCATGTTATACTGAGGCAGTTCTGTGGGAAGAGAAGCCGTGGAAGAATGTTTTGAGCAGGGAAGTGACGTTTCTGCTCAGGAGGACAATCCTGGTGTGTGTAGCGCATGCACTAAGGGAGACGGGAATCTGAGGGCCGTGTGATGGCTGGGAAAATGGGTGCTTGGATAGAAGTGTCAGTGGTGACTTCAGCCTTGCTTTGGGGTGAAGAAGATGGGAGGAGTCACGGATGGCCCTGAGGTTTGTGGCCTGCCCTATCAAGGCAGAGAGCTCAGGTGTGGAGGGAAGACAGTCGTTTTATTTTTAAACATTGTGAGTTCAGTTATGTAAAAAGACCTGTCTGGAAATGGTGTTTTAGAGGTCAGGAGAGTTCAGTGCACTAGTCAAGGATCATTGTTTCAAATGCTCAGAATATGTAGACGCTAAAGCCGCATATAGTGATACTGTCACCCTTATCACCTCACAAGGACCTTAATGCCAGCCTATTTGTTTTGGTTGTGCCACATCACCAACTGAGATCTCCGTCCTCCAATTAGGATTGAACCCAGGCCATGGCATTGCAAGCCTGGAAACCTCACCACTAGGCCACCAGGGAACTCTCAGTGCCAGCTTGTTTAACTATGTGCCTGTGCCTGAGGGCTTGAGGCTGCCTGTCAAGTTTCTGGTGAATATGCTACTAGACTGGATGAGTATACTTTCAAATAGTAGTGTGTGGTCTCAGATGGGGTGATGATTAATTTTATGTGTCAGTTTAACTGGTTAATGGTTAGCTGGTAAAACATTATCTCTAGGGACTTCCTTGGTGATCCACTGGTTAAGAATCTGCCTTCCAAGCAGAGGACACCGTTTAGATCTCTGATTGGGGAACTAAGATCCCACATGCCATGTGTGCAACTAAGCCAAAGTACCACAGCTACTGAGTCCACACGCCACAATGAAGATCCAGCACAGCCAAAAATATTATTTTCCGATAATATTATATTATCAGCCTGTGAGGGTGTTTGCAAAACAGATTAGCGTTTGAGTTGGTAAACTCAGTAAAGAAGATCACCCTTACCAATGCAAGTGGGCATCACCCACTGAGAGCCTGAGCAGAACGAAAAGGCTAAGGAAAGGCGAATTTGCTCTCTTTGTGGGCTGGAACCTCTGTCTTCTCCTGCCCTGGAACATTGGGGCTCCTGGTTCTTGGGCCTTTGGAGCTGGACTGGGACTCCACCACTGGCTTTCCTGGGCCTCCAAGCTTGCATGTGGTTGGTAATAGGATTTCTCAGTCTCTGTGATCATGTGAGCCACATCCCATAATAATTCTTTCTTTATATGTACTCTATTGATTCTCTTTCTCTGGAGACTGCTGACTGATAAAGATGAGTGTGAACTTACGAGCTTCATCTTCCAAAGCATTTGATTTCTATCACACACTAGGACTCCACTTCAAGTTATTATTCATTCTTGTGGGTTGTTCCCCTAGAAGTGTTTGGTTTGACGTTTCTGGTAACCCATTTTTCCTTGTTTGATTCTTTATTTGAAAGAAAAAAAATTATTTCACTTGGCAGACCCTTTTAAAGATGGAAATTGCTATCTTAAAGATAGCATTATAAATCATCATTGTAAAGAATTTCCCCGCTTATACCTAGCCAAACTAGGTAGCTTACAGAGGGACCATATAATCTCTGTGTTATCTACTGCTGGCTTTCTCATAGGTAAATAGAATTACCAACACCTTCTTCTCTCCCTCCCAGGTCAGAACCTTTTGCAGTCTGGGTCCCAGGGGTCAAGGCAGATGGTACCTTGAAGACCCCCAGCTGTTCAAGTCTATTCAGACTTCCTAGTTTGGCCAGGCCTGCCAGCCTTCAGATTCTCCTTATATTATTTTTCTCCACTGATGCCTCTAGGATTCTGTGTTTTGTTCTAACACAAGTTACACTTCCCATCCAAGTAGATTATGTTTTTTTCACAGGTTAAGATTGGCACTCAGACATTGAATAACATCTTGCTCTGTCATACAGCTAGAATGTGACAGTGTGTATGTGCTAAGTCGCTTCAGTCATGTCCGACTCTTTGCAGCCCTATGGACTGTGGCCTGCCAGGCTCCTCTGTCCTTGGAGTTTTCCAGGTAAGAATACTGGAGTGGGTTGCCACACCTTCCGCCAGGGGATCTTCCGGATCCAGGGATAGAGCCCACATGTCTTGCATTTCCTGCATTGGCCAGGGGGGTTCTTTACCACTAGCGCCACCTGGGAAACACAGAATGTGACAGAGCCCCCACTTAAACCCATGTTCCCCAGCCTCTGTTCTTTGCATTATGACACAGCTTGGAATACTTTTCAGCGCAGTGAGTCTTAAGATTTTCCTTTTCTGAGCATCAAGTCAAGACCTGCTCTCACAGGAGAAAGGAGTATCTTAAAATCTCTAATGGGATACCAGTACCAGAATGCATCTGTCACGGGGCTCTTGGATTTTAGCCAACTCGCATAGACTTAGCAGGTGGAACATTCTCTTTGGGGGCTTTCCTCATTTACTCATCAAACTCTTACACCAGTTGTGGCTGCTTTGGAGCCAGCTTTTAAATCCCTTCCACCCCGTTCCATCTTAGAACAGAAACAGCTGCTTGTATAACTTGACCAAGGGCAAAAGTACAAACACTTCTTCCTCCTCAGTTTTCCTTGCTATTTTTAGTTTTATTCCTATTTTAGATTTTTCTCTGGCTTTGTGTAGCTGTTATCTGGATTGGGTGACCCATACCCTGGAAATGAATGCTGCACCCAAGCCGTTTAATTAAAGGCCATCATTCTGTCTTTATCCCATGCTGTCTTTTCTCTCATTGCTTCCTGGCTGAAGTGGTGGTGGTTACTGTTTTTCTTTTCATAGTGCCTCTGGTTGAATTGACCATCGTGTCACTAAAGCCACCTCGGATGAGAGGAAAAGGGGAACCTGTAGGAAGGTCTCTGAGGAGGACTGGTAGGTCATGGAGATTGGTGGCATATCCAAAAATTATCCAAAGATTCAGACCACCTTAATATGCTGTTAAGCTTTTTGTCCTTACTTCAGTCAGCTACCTAGCAATAGAGTGAGATATGGGAGGAAAAAATGGACTGTTTTCTAGGTAGGTCAGTAATAGCCCTCAAGAGGGTAAAAGAGCATAAAATACTAGATTTGGAAGGAATTCTAGATATACCTTCAGGGCCTTCACCATTCTCACGAGGAAGCCAACATCACAGAGGCAAAATCATTTTTAGCCTCCAGCTCCATTTCCTAGCCAATCTTGTCCAGCTTAACAAAACCACGGGAGGGGAAAAGTCTTGGGTGGCAGGATGGATTTTGAGCCATTTTGAAGTGACAGTGAAGTAAATACTGTAGCTAGAGGCTGTGTCTTAGACTTGAAAGGGGAGACAAGAACAGTCTAGAACAGGAGAGCCTCTGAAAATTGATTTTCCTACTATGACAAAGAGCTGTTACTCCAGATACGTACTAAACTCTGCTTAGTGTTTAACCAAGCACTGTTCTAACACTGCCTTCAAAGCCTGTGTCCCTAACACTACTGTCTGTCTCCTAACCAGGAGCCTAGCCCAAAACAGCAGAAATTACATACATGAAAGATGTTCAATACATGAAAGATGTTCAATACACGCTTACTTACAATAAGAAGCTGACAATAACCTAAACATCTAACAGTTGGAGAATGATTAACTACATAGAGTATAAATTTGTGGAATATAATTCAAACTATTAAAATGATAGTTGTAATTATTCTGTTGGTATAGAAAGTTGTTTGCAATATCCATGAAAAACAATGCCAGGTCTTATATCTCCACTGTGATTTATATACCCATGTCTAGAAGAAAACTTGAAAAAATCAAAAGTCAAAGTATTAAAATAGAATTATATAATTTTCTTTGGATTCTTTTTGTCACATATACTGTTTGTGCAATGAAATTTTTTTTGTTTCCGTTTCCTCATAGCTCAGTTGGTAAAGAATCCACCTGCAATGCAGGAGACCCCGGTTCAATTCCTGGGTCGGGAAGATCTGCTGGAGAAGGGATAGGCTACCCACTCTGGTTTTCTGGCCTGGAGAATTCCATGGACTGTAGAGTCCATGGGGTCGCAAAGAGTCGGACATGACTGAGTGACTTGAAATAATAAATAAATAAATCTTTATAATTCTGTAACCAGTAATTTGTGGCCTAGCAAAGATTTCTGGTAAACTTCATGTTCTTTTCTTAAGCCATAGATAAAAGTTTTTATATTTTGTTTTTCCTGTACTTTTTGTTTGCATTTGATATAGGGTAGGTGAGAAACGATAAAAGTGATTAATAGCATTAAGTGAAAACGTTAAGATAGAATACAATGAAGTGTTAGCTTGAAAGTTGCCACATACATTGCCTAGTTGTGGTTTATGTTTTATCTGTAAGCACATAAGAAAACCATTCTTGGTAATTTACTGGCTGTACTGGATATCATTCTACACAGTTTATAGACTGAACAGGAAAGCTACCTGTTCTATATCATAGAGTAGTAAGAATAGAGGAGCTGGGCCCTTCTTTCCTACCTTCCTCTGTTCACCTTCAACCCACCTTCACTCGAGCGCACCATCTAGTCAAATCCTTTCTGAGCTGAGTATCTGCATAGCTGTTAAAAAGGAGATGGGTACACACCCATATTCATCGAAGCATTATTCACCATAGTGAAGAGGTGGAAACCTAAATGTCCATAGAGGATGAATCAATAAAGAAAATGTGGAAAATATGAAATGGAACCTTCAGCATAAATAAAAATTTAAAAAGAAAATCCTGTCATATGTTACAGCATGGAGGAGTCTTGTAAATTCTCCTAAGAGAAATAAGCCAGTTGCAAAAAGACAAATGCTTCTTGATTCCATCTACATCTAAAAGAGACAGCTAAAGGAGTCAGACTCCTAGAAACACAAAACAGAATGTGGTGACCAGCTGCTAGGAGGGAGGGGAAATAGGGCTTAGAATTTTAGTTTTGCAAAAAGAAACAATTGTAAAGATCTATGCACTACAATATGCATGTAGTTCACACTACTTCTTACTATCAAAAATGGATCAGATGGTAAATTTTGTTGGTATTTTAAAACCACATTAAAAAGAAATGGCCACTTCTACCACCCCCTGCTGCTGCTCCTGCCGCCAAGTCGCTTCAGTCGTGTTCGACTCTGTGCGACCCCATGGACTGCAGCCCACCAGGCTCCTCCGCCCATGGGATTTTCCAGGCAAGAGTACTGGAGTGGGGTGCCATTGCCTTCTCCGTACCACCCCCTACCTTTTCTGTATACAGAGCAGGATCACAACTTGAACCCTGTGCCCTTCATCCTTCCAGTCTAGGCTTGGGCAGCTTCGTCCATCATCCCTTTTCCTTCCGCTGGCATGTCTGGGTGCATCTTTGCTCTGAGGCTCTTCAGTTGGGCCATGGCCTTGATTATCTGTGAGCTTGAAGTTGCTCCTTCTCTAATATGGGAAGGAAATGGGTGTGAAACCCGATGTGAAAACTTTATTCTGTACATACAAAAAAATGAGATGTCAAGTGAAAGGCGGCTTATCAGATACTAAGTGACTAAGGGATATCTCTCTCCCCTAATTATCAGACCAGGAAGACATCTACACAGAGTCAAGATCAGGGATGTTGAGCAGCAATGCAGCAGTACCTTCCGGAGCCAGTAGGTGGCCCCCATGCTCCACCCCTGACTTCCCTGCTGCGTGGACCAGCCGAGGCAGGACACCTGGCCTCAGCCCTTGATGGCTCATCACTAGCAGAAAAACAGTGGCGGAGAGTCAGCACTTATTTTTCCAAAGGGCTTATTCTCATTTTCAGCATCATTCCTACTTTGTTCTTATTTTGTTACAGGCCTTCTCCTAACCAAACTTCTCGAAGGCGGAAGCTATCTTGTTTCTACTGTAGGCTTATACAGAGTGGAACAAGAGAGACAGACTGAAAGCACTGAGACAGAGATAAAGAGAGAAAATGGAGCAACAGAAGTAAAAAAGTTTAAGGTCAGGGTTAGGACCCTGTGTCCAGGATTAGGGGAACAAGTAGCAAGGACAAGAAGCTGAGTGAGAATTCAACTGCAAGAGGAAACCCAGGGGAAGATAAAGCCGTTGGTGGGGAACATTGGCACTCATGAGGCAGCCCTTCTGTGCCCCATCTCAGCACCAGGACTCAGGGCTAGGTCACCCCAGGGCCAACCCACAAAGTTAGGCAAGCCACTCATGAAGCTTTGCGGAGGTGTTCTTAGAAGCACAGGCCAGAGTGCTGTGTCACCAGGGCCACAGAGCAGCCTGAACCCAGCAGATGACCCTTTCCTTGTGAGGATTCCAAGGTCTGTGACTCACGCTAATTAACCCTGACTCACTGTAGCACGGAGCACAACAAGGTCATTGTCGAGTTGAGTGGGGAAACTGAGGAATGGAATGGGGAAGCAGCTTTGCTCCATGAGTGGCAGCTGGCCCTGAAGCAGCAAACACCCATGAAGCTGCCCTTGAAAACCAGGAGCAAACACTTCCCAAGAGGGGTCCAGAGGAGGAGGGGAGGGGGACCTTTAATTTGTGCTAGTTCCTTGTTGGGTAGAGCCATAAAACTCTACAGTTCAGTTCAATTCAGTGCTCAGTTGTGTCCGACTCTGCAATCCCATGAATCACAGCACGCGAGGCCTCCCTGTCCATTACCAACTCCCGGAGTTCACTCAAACTTGTCCATCGAGTCTGTGATGCCAACCAGCCATTCTCATCCTCTGTTGTCCCCTTCTCCTCCTGCCCCGAGTCCCTCCCAGCCCAGGGTCTTTTCCAATGAGTCAACTCTTCGCATGAGATGGCCAAAGTATTGGAGTTTCAGCTTTAGCATCAGTCCTTCCAAAGAACCCCAGGACTGATCTCCTTTAGAATGGACTGGTTGGATCTCCTTGCAGTCCAAGGGACTCACAAGAGTCTTCTCCAGCACCACAGTTCAAAAGCATCAATTCTTCGGTGCTCAGCTTCTTCACAGTCCAACTCTCACATCCATACGTGACCACTGGAAAACATAGCCTTGACTAGACAGACCTTTGTTGGCAAAGTAATGTCTCTGCTTTCAATATGCTATCTAAGTTGGTCATAACTTTCCTTTCAAGGAGTGTCTTTTAATTTCATGGCTGCAGTCACCATCTGCAGTGATTTTGGAGCCCAGAAAAATAAAGTCTGACACTGTTTCCACTGTTTCCCCATCTATTTTCCATGAAGTGATGGGACCAGATGCCATGATCTTTGTTTTCTGAATGTTGAGCTTTAAGCCAATTTTTCACTCTTTTCTTTCACCTTCATCAAGAGGCTTTTTAGTTCCTCTTCACTTTCTG
Organism: Bos indicus x Bos taurus; assembly: GCF_003369695.1. Lineage (NCBI taxonomy): Eukaryota > Metazoa > Chordata > Mammalia > Artiodactyla > Bovidae > Bos > Bos indicus x Bos taurus. The sequence continues at coordinate 1,863 of NW_020867266.1, read as the reverse complement.
CCATAAGGATGGTGTCATCTGCATATCTGAGGTTATTGATACTTCTCCTGGCAATCTTGAATCCAGCTTGTGCTTCTTCCAGCCCAGCGTTTCTCAAAATGTACTCTGCATATAAGTTAAATAAACAAGATGACAATATACAGCCTTGACATACTCCTTTTCCTGTTTGGAACCAGTCTATTGTTCCATGTCCAATTCTAACTGTTGCTTTCTGACCTGCATACAGATTTCTCAAGAGGCAGGTCAGGTGGTCTGGTATGCCCATCTCTTTCAGAATTTTCCACAGTTTATTCTGATCCATATAGTCAAAGCCCTGGCATAGTCAATAAAGCAGAAATAGATGTTTTTCTGGAACTCTCTCGCTTTTTCGATGATCCAGCGGATGTTGGCAATTTGATCTCTGGTTCCTCTGCCTTTTCTAAAACCAGCTTGAATATCTGGAATTTTCACGTTCACGTACTGCTGAAGCCTGGCTTGGAGAATTTTGAGCATTACTTTACTAGCGTGTGAAATGAGTGCAACTGTGCTGTAGTTTGAACATTCTTTGGCATTGCCTTTCTTTGGGATTAGAATGAAAACTGACCTTTTCCAGTCCTGTGGCCACTGCTGAGTTTTCCAAATTTGCTGGCATATTGAGTGCGGCACTTTGACAGCATCATCTTTCACGATTTGAAATAGCTCAACTGGAATTCCATCACCTCCACTAGCTTTGTTCGTAGTAATGCTTCCTAAGGCCCTCTTGACTTGGCATTCCAGGATGTCTGGCTCTAGGTGAGTGATCACACCATTGTGATTATCTGGGCCATGAAGCTCTTTTTTGTACAGTTCTTCTGTGTATTCTTTCCACCTCTTCTTAATATCTTCTGCTTCTGTTAGGTCCATACCATTTCTGTCCTTTATTGAGCCCATCTTTGTATGAAATGCTCCCTTGGGATCTCTAATTTTCTTGAAGAGATCTCTAGTCTTTCCCATTCTGTTGTTTCCTCTATTTCTTTGCATTGATCTCTGAGTTAAGGCTTTCTTATCTCTCCTTGCTCTTCTTTGGAACTCTGCATTCACATGCTTATATCTTTCCTTTTCTCCTTTGCTTTTCACTTCTCTTCTTTTCGTAGCTATTTGTAAGGCCTCCCCAGACAGGCATTTTGCTTTTTTGCATTTCTTTACCATGGTTGTGGTCTTGATCCCTGTCTCCTGTACAGTGTCACGGACGTCCATCTCTGTTAAAACTCTACAGTGCCATGTAAAACAACAGCAAGTTGCTGACTATTTGCCCTCACCGGCTGCTTCTACGATGAGGAATCTGAAGGCCAGAGTTGGGGGAGAGAGGGCCAAGGTCGCACATGGGGTATTGTGGCTGCACCAGGAATCTCGAGGTTCCATGCTCAGTCCTCTCCCGCTACAGCCCCGCTGTCGGGGGAAGGGGCAGTAAGTAGAAGAGGGGTAAGAGCACTGGCTCCAGATCCTGTAGCCTGGGTTCAAATTCTAGATCTGGTTACCTGTGTGCTTCTGAGCCAAGGACCCCATTCCTCAGTTTCATCTGTAAAAAGGTGATAATGCTAGTAGCTGTCACAGGGATGTCTGAGAATTAAGCGAGATATGTGAAGTCCTTAGAATAGTGTCTGGCATGTAGTAAGTGCTAGGTATACTAGTTTTTTTTTTTCAGTGTTATTTAAATAAGGCAGGTATGACAACGCATGTGTGTGTGCTAAGTTGCTTCAGTTGTGTCTGACTCTTTGTGACCCCATGGACTGTAGCCCACCAGGTTCCTCTGTCCATGGGATTTTCCAGTCAAGAGTACTGGAGTAGGTTGCTGTGCTCTCCTCCAGGGGATTGTCTCAACCCAGGGATGGAACCCACATTCTT
>NW_020867265.1:0-36956 GCF_003369695.1 Bos indicus x Bos taurus | reverse complement strand
AACTTAGGCAAACATTCTCTGACAAAAATCACACCAATGTTTTCCTAGGTCAGTCTCCCAAGGCAACAGAAATAAAAACAAAAATAAACAAATGGGACCTAATAAAACTAACAAACTTTTGCACAGCAAAGGAAACCATAAACAAACAAAAACACAACTTACAGAATAGAAGATATTTGCAAACGATGTGACCAACAAGGGCTTAATTTCCAAACATACAAAACAGCTCAAACAACTCTCAACAACAACAAAAACCAAAACAGCCCAACTGAGAAATGAACAGAAGACCTAAATAGACATTTCTCCAAAGAAGAAATACAAATGACCAATAGGCACATGAAAAGATGATCAACATTTCTAATTATTAGAGGAATGTAAATCAAAAACTGCAATGAGGTACCAGCTCACACAAGTCAGAATGGCCATCATTAAAAAACTCTACAAACAACAAATGCTGGAGAGGATGCAGAGAAAAGGGAACCCTCCTATACTGTTGGTGGGAATGTAAATTGGTACAGCCACTATGGAAAACAGTACAGAGGCTCCTCAGAAAACTAAAAATAGAGCTACTATGTGATTCAGCAATTCTACTCCTGGGCATATATCCAGACAAATCTCTAAGGCAAAAAGATGCATGTATCCCTATGTTCATAGCAGCACTATTTACAATAATCAAGACATGGAAACAAGCTAAATGTCCATCAACAGATGAATGGATAAAGATGTGGTACATGTATACAATGGAATACTACTCAGCCATAAAATGAATGAAGTACTGCCACTTGCAGCAACATGGATGCAACTAGAGATGATCATACTAAGTGAAGTAAGTCAGAGAAAGAGAAATACCATATGATATCACTTATATGTGGAATCTGAAATAGGACACAAATGAACCTATCTACAAAATAGAAACAGACTCAGAGACGCAGAGAATAGGCTATGGTTGCCAAGGAGGAGAGAGCTAGGGGAGGCATAGGGTAGCAGGTTGGGGTTAGCAGATGTAAGATGTTATATATAGAATGGAAAATAACAAGGTCCTACTGTATAGCACAGACAACAATATTCAATATCTTATGATAATCCATAATGGAAAAGAGTATTAAAAAAATACATATATATAACTGAATCAGTGTTGTACAGCAAAAATGAACATACTGTAAATCAACTACACTTCAATAAACAAACAAACAGAAGTATTAACTGTTCCAGAGTAGAATCTATGCTGTCCAGTAGTACCAGCATAAAGACAGTAGGTTGTTACTAGAGCAATGAATGGATTAGGTTCTTCTAGGTTTAAATCTAATTTCCTACATCTTGTGGTATTCTGAGCATCTAATTGTCTCTCCAAAAGTTCCCAGGGTAAAATATTACTAGTTTATCAGATTCTTGAAAACATAAAACATGCCAAGCTTTCAGGGTTCTTGCTTTCCTTTATGTGATGGTCAGCGATCACACGTAGATGCCAGTACACCAAGATATTCTACTGGGCATGAGAAAGACCAGGTCAAAGAATAGAGAAATAAAATTACAGATTTCTCACCAAGTTCTCTGGGCAAAGTTAATTAGATGATAACCTTTAATAATGGTTGCTAAACACCACAATCTACATCTCTAAGAGTCACTGGAGGTATAATGAGAAATAAAGTGGTGTCAAACTAAGCTTCCTATAGAGATAGATGCTGAAGCAGAATAGACATGTGCAGTGTGATGATGAAAAGGCATGGATCAAGCTGCAGTTACAACTAAGTAATGACTATGCTTTTAAAAGTCTGTAATAATGACTTCAAATATTTCTTTGTAATTTTAAAAACATTTAGACTCTCAAGAAATATCATTAGAATATATTATTAGAAATATCATTAGAATATATTATTTTTCTGATTTCTAGTCTTGAAGGAAATGCACATCTGCTGCTAAGTCACTTCAGTCGTGTCCGACTCTGTGCGACCCTATAGACGGCAGCCCACCAGGCTCCTCGGTCCATGAGATTTTCCAGGCAAGAGTACTGGAGTGGGGTGCCATTGCCTTCTCCGAAATGCACATCTACAACATCATTATTTCAAGTGAGGGTTTGCTTTTGTTTTGAAATCTTCATGCCACTTTGTTGGAACTGACCATCCACTAGTTAAGCATATTTAACTGATGTCACTTGCTTTGTTCTAGGAGGTACATGAGGGTGAGCCTGTGATTCTTCCATCTTGTATATGTTTTCTTTCTGTCCTTGTCCCCGGAATATAACAGAAACGCATTCTTTTAAAGACAGATCAATGCCGTAAAACCCTTAGTCTTGAGTTAATGAAGGAGCTCACTGGCTTGGGCATTGTGCAAAGTGGAAATGAGGCCATGTGAGGGATGCTCAGAGAAGAGCACCTCCTGGAGAAAGAGAAAAATTAATGTTTTGAGAGAAAAGTCAGCTTTGGGTATAGAGATTATTCATTTGTGGATTTTGAGTTTAAAAAATAAACTACCTAGGTCTCCACTTAAAAATTATGGTGGCAGATACATAATACTTGTGGTGTGCAGTAAGATGATGGTCATATGTTTTTCATATAAAGCAGATTTTATATTGTTCTACTCAAACTAATGTAGCATTTTCTATGGAGCACCTAAAAACTGTATTACAGATACAATCCACAGTTTATTCAATCTCCTTGTTCCTTTCTACTTCTATTGCTACTCATCAAGTATGAGCCTCTTTCTTGGGTAGTTACAGTAGTCTCTCAAAAGGACCCAACAGCAGTCTCTCAGTGAAGCTGTATGTCTCTCCAGTGCCTTCCCCTTTTCCAATTCATTCTATAACCTACTCTTCAAAAGAGTAATTTTCCTAAAGTACCATGTTATCACACTCTAAGTGAAAAATCCTTTAATGCTACTCATCTGCTAAGAAACAAATCTGAACTACTCAGCATAGCAATTGAGGCTCTCCGTCATCTGGTTGGAATCTGCTCTCCCAGTTTCACCAGTCACTTTTCTTTAAGAACCTGATGCCACAGTCAAACTGAACCCTGTTCTAGAAATATGCCTGGCTTTAGCAAATGGCTTTACCATAAGACAGACCTTATCCCAGTCTGGAAGGTCTTTTATTCTTTCCCACCCTGGTGGTTCAGCAGTAAAGAATCTGCCTGCCCATGCAGGAAATGCCAGTTTGATCCTTAGGTTAGGAAGATGCCCTGGAGAAGGAAATAGCAATCTACTCCAGTATTCTTGCCTGGGAAATCTTGTGGACAGAGGAGCCTGGTGGGCTATACTCCATGGGGTTGTAAAGAGTCAGACACAATGTAGTGAATAAACAAAACAACAACAAATGTCTGAATGTATGTTTGTTAGTTTCTTGATGGTTACCTCAAGTAGAATTATTTTCATCACTTTCCTCAGCCAGAATTAATACTACACTCCTCTGTACTCCTGTGCTATTTTATTTTTCTATTATAGTGCTTATATTCCATGAAATAAGAGATGCTTACTCCTTGGAAGGAAAGTTATGACCAACCTAGACAGCATATTAAAAAGCAGAGACATTACTTTGTCAACAAAGGTCCATCTAGTCAAGGCTATGGTTTTTCCAGTGGTCATGTATGGGTGTGAGAGTTGGACTATAAAGGAAGCTGAGTGCTGAAGAGTTGATGCCTTTTTTTTTTTTTTTTTAGAGTTGATGCTTTGAACTGTGGTGCTGGAGAAGACTCTTGAGAGTCCCTTGGACTGCAAGGAGATCCAACCAGTCAATTCTAAAGGACATAAGTCCTGGGTGTTCATTGGCAGGACTGGTGTTGAAGCTGAAACTCCAATACTTTGGCCACCTGATGCGAAGAGCTGACTCATTTGAAAAGACCCTGATGCTGGGAAAGATTGAGGGCAGGAGGAGAAGGGGACAACAGAGGATGAGATGGCTGGATGGCATCACTGACTCGATGAACATGGGTTTGGGTGGACTCTGGGAGCTGGGGATGGACAGGGGGGCCTGGCAGCTGCGGTTCATGGGGTCGCAAAGAGTCAGTCACGACTGAGCGAATGAACTGAACTGAACTGATTCTACTTTATCTTTTATGTTATGTCCATGCTGATATTTACTTGTAAAGGTCTAAATAGGTATTGATTTGTCCATCAACTAATGTGGATATTTTTGTATAAATGCGGTCAAAAGTAAAGAAAGAGCTCTTGCCAGGTTTGACTTTCAAGTATAGCTTGCTTTCTCTAATTTGTCCTTCAGGTCCAATGGGGAGCCTAGATTAAAAAGAAAAAAAAAAAAACCTGACATAATAGACAAATATAGTTACTGTGGATAATAAATTATCCCATGTTCATCATTTGGTGATTATTCAAAAAGGGTAAGGAGCATATGTCTCTTTTTATTGATTCATTGATTATAGCTGTTCAATTTCTGTTAGTGGGAAATCAATAAACTATTTGTTGGATAAAAACCTTTCTTTCCCATTGACTACAAACTTCTTGAAGGCAACAACCATGCCCTGTTCTTATTTGTAGCACACACAATGCTTGTGTGTCTTGCATATAAGAGGTGTTTACTAAAATTTTGTTTCATCATTAAGTGAGTGGAGTCAGTGCTTTGAAAAGTTTATTAGTTTTATGCAGTGGTAATGAAATAGGAATAATGGAAATAATGAACTGCAGTAAAAATGCAGAAACAAAAAATACTGGAAAATGAACATTTTAAAATGTCAATAATTTTGGAATTTTAAGAATCTTCTGTCAAACATCGAGCTAGAACTCTAACAAGGAGCTAAACCAGCTGATTTTGGCTACCCTATATTTACCTACCCCACGTCCAAATAAGGGAAACCCAAGTAAGATGGTAGGTGTTGCAAGAGGGCATCAGAGGGCAGACACACTGAAACCATAATCACAGAAAATTAGTCAGTCTGATGACATGGACAACAGCTTTGTCTAACTCAATGAAACTAAGCCATGCCGTGTGCGGCCACCCAAGACAGGCCGATCATGGTGGAGAGGTCTGACAGAATGTGGTCCACTGGAGAAGGGAATGGCAAATCACTTCAGTATTCTTGCCTTGAGAACCCCATAAACAGTATGAAAAGGCAAAATGATAGGATACTGAAGGAGGAACTCCCTAGGTCGGTAAGTGCCCAATATGCTACTGGAGATCAGTGGAGAAATAACTCCAGAAAGAATGAAGGGATGGAACCAAAGCAAAAACAATACCCAGTTGTGGATGTGACTGGTAATAGAAGCAAGCTCTGATGCTGTAAAGAGCAATATTGCATGGGAACCTGCAATGGTTAGGTCTATGAATCAAGGCAAATTGGAAGTGGTCAAACAAGAGATGGCAAGAGTGAATGTCGACATTCTAGGAATCAGCAAACTGAAATGGACTGGAATGGGTGAATTTAACTCAGCTGACCATTATATCTACTACTGTGGGCAGGAATCCCTTAGAAGAAATGGAGTAGCCATCATGGTCAACAAAAGAGTCCGAAATGCAGTACTTGGATGCAATCTCAAAAATGACAGAATGATCTCTGTTCATTTCCAAGGCAAACCATTCAGTATCACGGTGATCCAAGCCTATGCCCCAGCCAGTAAAGCTGAAGAAGCTGAAGTTGAACAGTTCTATGAAGACCTACAAGACCTTTAAGAACTAACACCCAAAAATGATGTCCTTATTAATTATAGGGGACTGGAATGCAAAAGTAGGAAGTCAAGAAACATCTGGAGTAACAGGCAAATTTGGCCTTGGAATACGGAATGAAGCAGGGCAAAGGCTAATAGAGTTTTGCCAAGAGAATGCACTGGTCATAGCAAACACCCTCTTCCAACAACACAAGAGAAGACTCTACATGTGGACGTCACCAGATGGTCAACACCGATTTCAGATGGATTATATTATTTGCAGCATAAAGATGGAGAAGCTCTATACAGTCAGCAAAAACAAGTCCGGGAGCTGACTGTGGCTCAGATCGTGAACTCCTTATTGCCAAATTCAGACTTAAATTGAAGAAAGTAGGGAAAACCACTAGACCATTCAGGTATGACCTAAATTAAATCCCTTATGATTACACAGTGGAAGTAAGAAATAGATTTAAGGGACTAGATCGGATAGACAGAGTGCCTGATGAACTATAGACCGAGGTTTGTGACATTGTACAGGACACAGGGATCAAGACCATCCCCATGGAAAAGAAATGCAAAAAAGCAAAATGGCTGTCTGAGGAGGCCTTACAAATAGCTGTGAAAAGAAGAGAAGCGAAAAGCAAAGGAGAAAAGGAAAGATATAAGCATCTGAATGCAGTATTCCAAAGAATAGCAAGGAGAGATAAGAAAGCCTTCCTCAGTGATCAGTGCAAAGAAACAGAGGAAAACAATAGAATGAGAAAGAGAACTCTTCAAGAAAATTAGAGATACCAAGGGAAATTTTCATGCAAAGATGGGCTCGATAAAGGACAGAAATGGTATGGACCTAACAGAAGCAGAAGATATTAAGAAGAGGTGGCAAGAATACACAGAAGAACTGTACAAAAAAGATCTTCATGACCCACATAATCACAATGCTGTGATCACTCACCTAGACCCAGACATCCTGGAATGTGAAGTCAAGCGGGCCTTAGAAAGCATCACTATGAACAAAGCTAATGGAGGTGACGGAATTCCAGTTGAGCTCTTTCAAATCCTAAAAGATGATGCTGTGAAAGTGCTGCACTCAATATGCCAGCAAATTTGGAAAAATCAACAGTGGATCAGGACTGGAAAAGGTCAGTTTTCATTCCAATCCCAAAGAAAAGCAATGCCAAAAAATAATCAAACTACCGCACAATTGCACTCATCTCACACGCTAGTAAAGTAATGCTCAAAATTCTCCAAGCCAGGCTTCAGCAATATGTGAACCGTGAACTTCTAGATGTTCAAGCTGGTTTTAGAAAAGGTAGAGGAATCAGAGATTAAATTGCCAACATCTGCTGGATCATCAAAAAAGCAAGAGAGTTCCAGAAAAACATCTATCTCTGCTTTGTTGACCATGCCAAAGCCTTTGACTGCGTGGATCACAATAAACTGTGGAAAATTCTGAAAGAGATGGGAATACCAGACCACCTGACCTGCCTCTTGAGAAATCTGTATGCAGGTCAGGAATCAATAGTTATAACTGGACATGGAACAACAGACTGGTTTCAAATAGGAAATGGAGTACGTCAAGGCTGTATATTGTCACCCTGTTTATTTAACTTCTATGCAGAGTACATCATGAGAAACGCTGGACTTAAAGAATCACAAGCTGGAATCTAGATTGCCGGGAGAAATATCAATAACCTCAGATATGCAGATGACACCACCCTTATGGCAGAAAGTGAAGAGGAACTCAAAAGCCTCTTGATGAAAGTGAAAGAGGAGAGTAAAAAAGTTGGCTTAAAGCTCAACATTCACAAAACTAAAATCATGGCATCCGGTCCCATCACTTCATGGCAAATAGATGGGGAAACAGTGGAAACAGTGGCTGACTTTATTTTTTTGGGCTCCAAAATCACTGCAGATGGTGATTGCAGCCATGAAATTAAAAGATGCTTACTCCTTGGAAGGAATGTTAAGACCAACCTAGATAGCATATTCAAAAGCAGAGATGTTACTTTGCCAACAAAGGTTCGTCTAGTCAAGGCTATGGTTTTTCCTGTGGTCATGTATGGATGTGAGAGTTGGACTGTGAAGAAAGATGAGTGCCGAAGAACTGATGCTTTTGAACAGTGGTGTTGGAGAAGACTCTTGAGAGTCCCTTCGACTGCAAGGAGATCCAACCTGTCCATTCTAAAGGAGATCAGTCCTGGGTGTTCATTTGAAGGACTGATGCTGAAGATGAGACTCTAATACTTTGGCCACCTCATGTGAAGAGTTGACTCATTGGAAAAGACTGATACTGGGAGGGATTGGGGGCAGGAGGAGAAGGGGATGACAGAGGATGAGATGGCTGGATGGCATCACTGACTCGATGGACATGACTTAGGGTAAACTCCAGGAGTTGGTGATGGACAGGGAGGCCTGGTGTGCTGTGATATATGGGGTTGCAAAGAGTCGGACACGACTGAGCGACTGAATTGAACTGATGTTTACCTAGAACTACATATCCATTATTATCAGTGACAAAATACACCATCAAAAATCTGTTAAGAGTAAAAAACATGAAATCTCCAATCTAAACATTCAGACATCTACCCTCAACAGTTTCATAAGAGGAAATAGTCACATTCCCAAATATAAAAAATAAGTGAAGTCGCTCAATCATGTCCAACTTTCTGCGACCCCATGGACTGTAGCCTACCAGGCTCCTCCATCCATGGAATTTTCCAGGCAAGAGTACTGGAGTGGGTTGCCGTTTCCTTCGCCAGGGGATCTTCTTGGCCCAGGGATTGAACTCAGGTCTCCTGCATCGCAGGAGATGCTTTACCATCTGAGCCACCAGGGAAGCCCTTATAAAAAATAAAATGGCCAGAATATATTTATACTGAATAAATATGAAATGCATACTATGATATCTGTATTTCTTATTCCATTCTGAACTGATGAAAATTGTGCTGTAGACCGATATTAGGGATTCATTTTTAGAAGACTTCTCAAATACAGGTTGTACACTCAGTCTGGGACTTCCCAGGCGGTGCTAGTGGTGAAGAACAAGCTTGCCAATGCAGGAGATGCCGATTTGACCCCTGGTTGGGAAGATCTCCTGTTGGAGGGCATGGCAACCCACTCTGGTATTCTTGCCTTGAGAATCCCATGGACAGAGGAGCCTGGTGGGCTACAGTCCATGGGGTCATAAAGAGTCAGACATGACTGAAGCAACTTAGCATGCATGCATGCACACATACTCTTAGTTCAATATTTCTTTTTTCCTCTGGACAGACAAGTGTTGCTGTAAGAGGAAAACAGACATCAAATGTATATCCAACTCATCTTTTCTTAGTCCTTCCAAAATTTGATTGCCTGCCCTACTGATTTTCTATTAATAAGTAGATTCATTTCTCTTGTGTCTATGTCCTTTTCATTCTTTGCCTATTTTATTCTTAATTAAATGAATGATTATACTCTTCTATACAAGATGTTCTAGTCTCTTTCTTCCAGTTTTACCACAGTTCTCATTTTAAATTCTATTTTCCAGAATGCACTTAAATAAAATTTTATAATCTTCTTCTCTATTCTCTGCTGCCTCTAGAATAAAAGGTAGCAGGATATTAAAAGTGAATATTTTCTGCCTCAGTTCTGCTGAGCTCTAAATTCTAAATTATAAATAATTGCCAATTTCCTTCACATTGTACAGCAAAATGCTAGCTCACCCCTGTAGCATTTATAAAGAAGCAACCTCCAGATTGGTACTGCCAACAATTAGCCAGGCCTACCACTCTTACCACAATAAACTGTGGAAAATTCTGAAAGAGATGGGAATACCAGACCACCTGACCTGTCTCTTGAGAAATCTGTACGCACGTCAGGAAGCAACAGTTAGAACTGGAAATGGAACAACAGACTGGTTCCAAATTGGAAAAGGAGTACGTCAAGGCTGTATATTGTCACCCTGCTTATTTAACTTATATGCAGAGTACATCATGAGAAACGCTGGCCTGGAAGAAACACAAGCTGGAATCAAGATTGCCAGGAGAAATATCAATAACCTCAGCTATGCAGATGACACCACCCTTATGGCAGAAAGTGAAGAGGAACTCAAAAGCCTCTTGATGAAAGTGAAAGTGGAGAGTGAAAAAGTTGGCTTAAAGCTCAACATTCAGAAAACGAAGATCATGGCATCTGGTCCCATCACTTCATGGGAAATAGATGGGAAAACAGTGGAAACAGTGTCAGACTTTATTTTTTGGGGCTCCAAAATCACTGCAGATGGTGACTGCAGCCATGAAATTAAAAGACACTTACTCCTTGGAAGGAAAGTTATGACCAACCTAGATAGCATATTCAAAAGCAGAGACATTACTTTGCCAACAAAGTTTCGTCTAGTCAAGGCTATGGTTTTTCCTGTGGTCATGTATGGATGTGAGAGTTGGACTGTGAAGAAGGCTGAGTGCCGAAGAATTGATGCTTTTGAACTGTGGTGTTGGAGAAGACTATTGAGAGTCCCTTGGACTGCAAGGAGATCCAAGCAGTCCATTCTGAAGGAGATCAGCCCTGGGATTTCTTTGGAGGGAATGATGCTGAAGCTGAAACTCCAGTACTTTGGCCACCTCATGTGAAGAGCTGACTCATTGGAAAAGACTCTGATGCTGAGAGGGATTGGGGGCAGGAGGAGAAGGGGATGACAGAGGATGAGATGGCTGGATGGCATCACTCACGTGATGGACGTGAGTTTGAGTGAACTCCGGGAGTTGGTGATGGACAGGGAGGCCTGGCGAGCTGCGATTCATGGGGTCACAGAGTCAGACACGACTGAGCGACTGAACTGAACTGAACCACTCGTACGATCTATGTAGGAGATTAATATTATGTAGTCCAAGAAACAAAATATTTGGGGGTGGGGTGTTGAGTTGCTTTGACAATTTTCCATTGGAAAAAGAAGGTTGCTTTTTCCTTAGCCAAGTGATAGATCCAAGTGGTCAATGGGCAGTCCACTAGGAGAGTTTAGTAAGTGTCTCTTGGAAGGAAGGCTGCACAGACAGTGACTTTTTTTTTTTTTTTTAAAGGAAAAACAAACTTTTTACTTTGTACTGCTACTGCTGCTACTGCTAAGTCACTTCAGTCGTGTCCCACTCTGTGCGACCCCATAGATGGCAGCCCACCAGGCTCCCCTGTCCCTGGGATTTTCCAGGCAAGAATACTGGAGTGGGCTGCCATTTCCTTCTCCAATGCATGAAAGTGAAAAGTGAGAGTGAAGTTGCTCAGTCGTGTCCGACTCTTAGTGACACCATGGACTGCAGCCCACCAGCCTCCTCCGTCCATGGGATATTCTAGGCAAGAGTACTAGAGTGGGGTGCCACTGCCTGGGGTATAGCTAATTAACAGTGTTGTGATAGTTTCAGGCAAACAGCAAAGGGACTCAGCCATGTATATATATACCTTCTCCCCCAAACTCCAGAGTGACTTTCTAACTCTAGCAGGGCAAAGATCTTCTTGCTTCCTCTCTCTGGTTTTCTCTTGCTTTCTCTGATGAAGCAAGTTGTCATGTTGTGAGTTGCCATAAGGCAAGACCCACATGGCAAGGAATTGACAGTGGTCTTTGTGAAACAGTCAGCATGAAACTAAATCTTCCCAACTACCACTTGAAAGAGCTTGGACGAGGATCCTTTCCCAATAAGGCTTTAACATTAGACAGCAGCCCCAGCCAATGCCTTGACTGTGGTTTTGTGGCATTCTCTGAACCAGAAAAATCAGCAAAGTCACATCTGGATTCTAGAACCACAAAAACTGTGACATAATAAGTGTTATTGTTTTAAACAATTAAGTTCCAGCATAATCTGTTACATAGTCATAGATAACTAATGCACTTGGGAACCAACTCTGGACTGCATATGTGATTTGGCCTGAGAAAGTCTTAAAAGGGATCTGCTCAAAGAAGAGCATCTGGATTGATGAGTGAAACTCCTCAGGAAGGGATGAACAGTGGAAGAACAAGATACCAGTGAGGGTACCTTAAGAAGGCAGCCAGAGGAGGAAAGGAGCTGGAGAAGACCTTGGAAAGTGGGGTCAAAAGTATGATCTAAAGAAACAGAAAAAGCATCTCATGAATGAAAAAGTCTGTATTGTCCAAGCATTATGCCAGAGAGCATTAATGCCAAATGGAAACTGTACCAGTCATGTAATTCCCTGGCCACCTGTGCTGGACTGTAACAGGCATAGAAATAGCAGCTCAAGAAACAGAGAGCTACACAAGATAGGAAGGGGGGAATCAGCTAACTACGCTGCTTTCTGCTGCAGGTTTCCAACAGGTCTGCACTACTATATGGGAAAAGTGTTCACTCCAAATAAGCTTGTAAGTTTTGATATTTAACCAGATGAAACTGGAATTATTTGATTTTTTCTTAGAATGAACTTGTACATGTTTGAAAGTGACCACAGGACTTATTATTATGACTGGAGAAGATATGTATCCTGCCGGACATTTTGTCCATGGTGGGGACTAGCAGATGCATGAAGTGAGTTTACAGGAGAGTGTCTCAACCTTGCCACTGCTGACACTTTGGAGAGAAGTGTGTGTATGGGGAGCTGGGGAGGATATTCTGTGCAATATGAGATGTTTGGTAGCATCCCTAACCTCTACCTACTAGATGCCATTAGTGTCTCCCTTGATGTGAGAACCCAAATGACTCCAGACATTGTTAAATGTCCCCTGAGACGGGTTGGGGGCTCATTCTTAGCTGAGAACCACTGGTTTAAGGGAAAGCAGTAAGAAAAGAAAGGAATTTCTGTACTTCTACATTGCAAAGCCCAGTAAGTTGGTTATAGGAATCAAATGGAGAAAGTACAGAGTAAGATACTGACTCTCCAGAGTCTTGCCTAAAGGAAGGAAGTTCTTAGGAAGTGGATTTGACATCTGGCAAGAAGAACTCATAGAAGATACATATCTGTGCACAGGTTGAAAAAAGATTTCCTGATGTATATAAGAACCTAAGCACTTTTTCTCCATTGCATTCACAACATTGCTTTATAGTCCATTCTTAGACATAGAGACTCAATTCTGAATAAACATCACCTCTCCAAATGCTGTCCTCAATCACACGCACACATGCGCGCGCGTGCACACACACACACACACACACACACACACGTCTCCATGCATTGTTATTAGGTTTGACTTGAACAATAAAGTATTAGGCCTCAAAAAGAAGTTCAATTGGTGTGTTTCATTGCACAGTTCTGCACATTTCCTAACAATTACCAAACAGCAACCTAAAATGAATTAATTTAATGGTAGGTATATTATACTTAGATAAAGCTACTAAAAAAGGAGTTTAGATGGCAGAAAGTCAGTCCTTACATTTTTTTGTCTCTACACGTCTTCTACTGTATTTGAAGACACATAATATTATATTTTACCTTGATTACCTTTTCTTTCTTTCTTTTTTTTTTTTTTTTTTTACTAAATCACTGCTTTCAGAATTTATTACAACTCCTTGAACTTAGCTTGTGGCTAAACACTTACACACTGATACTCCACTGCTGAGAAAATTTCATTTCAAGAAATTGGAAAGGGAAACAGCATGCTCATTTTTAACCTATTTCAGTTATTGTTGTGCAGCTAAGTGGTCTCGCGCTCATTTTTTCTCCACATAGTGAGCTTTAGATCTCCAAAGAGGTTCTTTTTCAAAAGGAGATTTTGAAGGTAACCAGCATGTTATATAAAATGTAATATTTGGGACCTGAGGAAAGAGAACAGACTCTGTAAACATGTTCCACAAAAGCTCATCTGCTATGAGCTCAGCTGAAACAATACAAATTGTCTGCTTGGCAGAAATAATGTCCACCAAGAATAAAAGTGACTGGTCATTCTGACTTTGGCTTCCTAAATGGACTAGACTCTTCAGCCTATTATAAACTATGGTACCTATCCAGGAACAATTACCTGGAGCCTAAAAATTTCTTGATTTATTAATTTGACAATTTGAGTAAACTAATTAATGAAAAAGAAATCAGGAAAACCTCAAGTTGTGTTACTTAAGATACCAATGTGTTTTCATTTTCATGGCATTTTATACTTTTCAAAACATGTCCTTATGCAGGTTTTTGTCCAATTTTAAGATGACAGAGGGATTTAAAAAAAAAGAAGATGAAGTCATCAGGATTACATCAGGAAAACACTAGCCAGTATTCACAAATTTGCTTCCTGGTCCACTCCAAGGGTCTCTTAAAACATATTTGCTTTCTTTTGATAACAAATTAATCTATGTTTACTGCAGAAAAATATGGAAAATATGTAAAATACAAAGAAAAAGAAAGTAAGTTACTCATTCATCACCTGTCAGTGATGAGAACAGTTTCTTTTGCCAAGAAATGACCATAAAATAATGTAACTAGTACAAAGGAAAAAGGTCTAAATTCCTAAAGGTCATATGTCAGAAAAAAAATTTTTTTCTAATCTGTGCATAGACATATATCTCCTATGAGTTGCTCTTGCCAGATGTCAAGTTCATTTCCCAAGAACTTCCTTTAAGTGAGACCCTGGAGAACTAGTGAGTTACTCTGCATTTTCTCCATTTGATTCCTATAGCCAGCTTATTGGTCAAACAGGGCTTAGTACACATACAAGCAAAGAAATAACTGTAATTTTTTGTACCACTTTCCGTTAAACCAGTGGTTCTCACCCGAGTGATTTTGGTTCTCAGAAGGTATTTGGCAACGCTTGGAGACATTTTTGATTATCACATATAGGGGAAGTGTTGCTATAGCATCTGGTGGATACAGGTCAGGGATGCTGCTAAATACCCTCCAATATAGAGGACAGTACCCACCCCGCCCCCCACCAAACTACAACAAAGAATTATATAGTCTAAAATGTTAATAGTGTTGATGGTATTCAGTGTCTATCAATATCTTTTTCCTTCTTTGATCATTTCTTTTCTTTTTCCTTCCAAAATTACAATTAGACTGGCCATTCACTTTCACATCTTATATTTTTTATTTATAATTAAGTTATGAATATTTCCTCATCATTATTCTTCAAACCATGATGTTTAATGCTACACATGATTCTATCATGGGATTTATTTATTACTTACTGATGACCATCAATTATATTTCCAGTATTTCAACATCATAAATAATGTTAGTATGAATGTTCTTGACCATAAACCTATTTCCACATCTCTAATGGTTTTCTTTGGAGGGATTCCTAGGAGTAAAATTACTGAGTCAAACCAGATGAATGTTTTTAAAGCTCTTACTCTTCTTGCCAAATTACTTTACCAATTAACGGCCTCTCTGGCAGTGTATTAGATCTGCTCTGTTTCTACTACATCTTGCTGAATTAAAATTTGATATGCTATACACACTGAGGAAACCAGAAGGGAAAGAGACACGTGTACCCCAATGTTCATCGCAGCACTGTTTATAATAGCCAAGACATGGAAGCAACCTAGATGTCCATCAGCAGATGAATGGATAAGAAAGCTGTGGTACATATACACAATGGAGTATTACTCAGCCATTAAAAGAATACATTTGAATCAGTTCTAATTAGGTGGATGAAACTGGAGCCTATTATACAGAGTGAAGTAAGCCAGAAGGAAAAACATAAATACAGTATACTAACGCATATATATGGAATTTAGAAAGATGGTAACAATAACCCGGTGTACGAGACAGCAAAAGAGACACTGATGTATAGAACAGTCTTATGGACTCTGTGGGAGAGGGAGAGGGTGGGAAGATTTGGGAGAATGGCAATGAAACATGTAAAATATCATGTAGGAAACGAGTTGCCAGTCCAGGTTCGATGCATGATGCTGGATGCTGGGGGCTGGTGCACTGGGACGGCCCAGAGGGATGGTATGGGGAGGGAGGAGGGAGGAGGGTTCGGGATGGGGAGCACATGTATACCTGTGGCGGATTCATTTTGATATTTGGCAAAACTAATACAATTATGTAAAGTTTAAAAATAAAATAAAATTAGAGAAAAAAAATAGCAAAAAAAAAAAAAAAAAATTTGATATGCTAACATTTATATCTTATAGCTCTAATGTGATTTACAGGTTACAAAGCACTTTAACAACCATTCCCCTCAGCTGACTAATGTGAGGTAGGGAGCTTAAGTAATACTACCCATGCACTCCCAAGACACACACAGGAACTCTTATTTTAAAGAAGTGATATCCTCAAGGTTATATGGATTAAAAAGAAACAAAAACAAAAACAAAAACTGATGAAGGCTGAACCAAGACCAGAAGCCTACTTTCACTCTGTGCTCTTTCCACTGAACCATAAAGTGTCATTTTCATTGAAATAACACAATTACCAATTAATATGTGAATTACTTAAACACGAATATACACACTCTTGTGTTCATCAGGGATTTTGGTCTTCAGATTCTCCAACACTTGGCTAACATGTGTTTCCCTACCTGCCCCCTTCCAGCAGATGGTGCTGTCCTTCCAACATTTAAATTTGCTACACAGCAAATTTTAACTTTTGACTGATTTGAGCAGGCTGGCTTAAGGGTTTTCAATTAAATCTACTTTGCACATTGATATTATTGAAATAACTCACAGGCTCAAAATTGAACCTAAAAATGAGACAATACATTTCAAATACAAAACCAGTCTTCACTCAATATTGATGGCAATGTGTTTTTGGTGACATTGAGGGCAAATAAATGATGATTCACCACTGTAAGCAATGATGTGTTAAACCAGACCTTTTTCTTAGAGACACAGAGGAAAATGTTTTGGGGGAGGCAGTGGGAGTCAGAGGTGGGTCTTAAACACGGTAGTTACAGAGATTACGAGTCATTGTTCAGACTCTATATTGTTTCAATGATAGAGTCCACAGAAATGTTGGTGGAATATGGACTGGATGACTGGGATATTAGCAGTGACTCATTTTCTAAAATATTTAATGTTAAGACGGAAGAAGCAGCACAATATGTGCTTTCAAGTTGCCCAATGGAGAAAAATTTTTCAGTGTCAATACAGGTTAGAAGTCCTCTTCAACACAATTAGGATTTGGAGAACAGCAACCTTTCTGGGTTCAGAAATTGTTTACAATGTGGAAATGAGGCCAGTCTCACTACTCTGAAAACAGTATCTATTTAGGTGAGGGCTCAGTTTCAATGTGGCATTTTATGATCCACTCAAAACTAGAAAAGGATAAGGCTTTGGAAAAATAAAACTCCCCACTCACCATTAAAAGTCAATCTATAATCTGCATATCTCAACAACTATTATTAAGACATACAGAAAAGTTATCCTTCTTTAAAGAGGGCCAAAAATGGTCCATAGGCTGCTGGTAAAGTCAACTGGGGACTAATAATATCAACAAGAGATGACCTATAATGGTTTCCTCCTCAAAGTTCTAACTTGAAAAGAAATTGAAATAAATTACAAATCTGGGTTTGGGGGCTTCTGTAATCTTCAGAGTAAGGCGTCACAAGACCAAAGTGAGACAAAGCCTTTGTAAAATATTTTAAGTCTACCCCAAACTAATATATTTGTTCATGAAGTTATTTGTATTTATTTGTAAAGGTTTGTGATTACATAATTCAGAGATACTACTGTATGTACTGTATTCTTTTGCAAAATCATACGATTATATGTGATTCCACAGAGAGATTTATAAGAAAATGAAAAGTAGGCTCACTCAAAAGGAAGCATTTGAAAAAGAGACAGGTAGACAGCAAAAGCAGAACTACTTTTTGGATCTTAAAACATTCCAGAAAGAAAAAAAAAACACAACTACTTTTTCTTCATGTAGTACTGCTTTAAAGAAACATAGGGACAGCTTTAAACCCTATTCACATCCTGGTCTTGGGCTTCAATAATAGAAGTTAACAACCAGAACCGTTTTTCTATCCTATTACTTTTAAGCAGCTTTTGAAATTTGTCATAGTTTAGTATTCTGCACACCTGTCCAATGCTGTGTTGTTCCTCAACACACCATAACTGCTGGGAAATATCAGTTCTGGGTGTGCTTAGGGAAGGCATTTTAAGAACTAAATTTTCAAAGTTGTCAGTATCCTTGAAGATTTGAGATCACAAATACCTACACTGCAGAACATGTCAACTAAATCTTCCAACCAGAGGAGACCTGTGTTGACAGCTCTCCCCATGGCAGGCACTGAATTTAATAAGAAAATTTCCAGTTTATAGGCTAATCTGAAAATGCATCATCTCTAAGGAAATTCCATTTCAGGTAACATGAAAATTTATTCTAGTATTCTCCATGACTGTCATAGTTGAAGGGCACAGTCTTACTTATCAAGGTTTTATACAATGAGTTATTACTGACATATTGAAACATTTTCCTGTTTATCATACTTTGTGTCTGAACTGGTACTCTAGTTCTCTTTTCAAAGGATGTTGGGGGTGGGGTAAAGAAAAGTTCTCTTATTGGGAAGTTTGAGAGAGAATATCTCCTTATATTTTAACAGAAATTCAAATGTACTGTACTACATGTAGGAGGTGAAAATACATTTAGCTGCAGATAAGACATCATTGAAGGGCTTTCCTGGTGGCTCAATGGTAAAGAATCCACCTGCCAAAGCAGGAAACTCAGGTTCAATCCATTGGTCGGGAAGATGTCCTGGAGAAGGAAATGGCAACCCACACCAGTATTCTTGCCTGGGAAATCCCATGGACAGAGGAGCCTGGTGGGCACAGTCCACCCGTGTCACAGAAGACAGAAGCCTCTGAGAAACATGATCTCACATAGATATGAGAGAACAAAGCAGGTAGGTGGAGAGAAGATGAAGTGAAGAACATGTTGCCTCATGAGAGACCTGGCTGACCTTTGCTGTTTGCTTTGGGTATCTGAGAGGTTGCCCTGACAATTAACTATCCCCACAGAATCTAGCTTCAGCGTGTTTCAGCAACTTGCAACTAAGCTGTCCCTAAGGAAAGCCCTGGGTTCCTACAATGGCATATCACAATATATGATAAGAATTACTATGATTTTTAGTTGGCCATTTGACCATGGCTTCCTCCACAGTCCAGGAAAGATCCAGCACATGAACAGGAAAGAAAAGATGCTACATTCTTGTTGTGTTTCTAGCCATATTTACAAAGAGTAGAAAGTAGTCTCCTGGCCTATTTAGTTGTTATCTGACAAGTTCCAAGAGCCTTCAAATATATTGCCTCATTTCTTAAACATAATTGTCCCTCACATTTTTTCATGACTCTGGAGCCTAAACTATATGATAATTGTATTTTACAAAATGATATGTTGTGGATGGTCCTTGAGGACAGTTCTATCCAAAAGCATATGGTCCATTGGGTCCTGGCTGAGTCTTTTTGTGGCTGGCATTGATAACTGGAAAATCTATTGTTCCCTGTTATAGTTAGGGAAAAATTGCTTCCCCCCATTGTTTTTTTTTTTTTTTTTTGGCACAGGACCCTTGTCTTAACCAAGAGCTTCTCCAAGTACTGAATATGCTCAAGAATTTTTTGTGTTTTGATTTTTTTAGGATGCATTTTTGCTGTTCTCCTTCCCTAGTCCCTTACTCTAGTTTTGTTCCCTGTATAGAATTAGAATTAGCCCTCAAAATTTCAGCTCTTCAGTCTGTCTGCTACAAGAGAAACTGTGGAATCTTAAGTATCAACCACTGGGTATACATATAATTTCTTTTTCACAACAACTTTTTGAGGTAGATATTTTTATTCTCATTTTATCTGTGCAGCAACTGAGGCTCAGAGAATGTAAAAAGAGAAAGTATAGATCCTAAAGATGGTAAATGGTGGAGTTGGGATGCAATATCCCTGGCTCCCCACAGTTTCTCTTGCTACATCCAGCTGTTTAGGGATGCTGGGAGAAATGAACAGATCCCCAGGAGAAAATGCAGGGCAGGAGTGGGTGCAAAAAAACAAAGTAATAGATAGAAATAGTTACACTTGTTAAAGTACCTAGAATAACACTTTACATTGAGAGTGCACAGAAAATGGTAGCCATTTAGTATCATCTTTTTCAAAACTGTAGTTCAAGAAACTGTCCATGTTGTCACTAAATGCAGATTATATAAGATCCTATGTGAGGATTCAGCAGTGCCATGGAAATTGTTTCTCTGGGTGAAATTTTCATATTTTCTTTTATCATTTTTCATTATCTTTTTCCTACAACTGGATTTTGATTATTAAAAAAGAACATGTATATTATTGACTTATTTCATTTATTTAACATTTAAGCCACGGTATGTTAATATTTTGGAGAAGGCAATGGCACCCCATTCCAGTACTTTGCCTGTAAAATCCCATGGATGGAGGAGCCTGGTAGGCTGCAGTCCTTGGGGTCGCTACAAGTCGGACATGACTGAGCGACTTCACTTTCACTTTTCACTTTCATGCATTGGAGAAAGAAATGGCAACCCACTCCAGTGTTCTTGCCTGGAGAATCCAAGGGATGGGGAAGCCTGGTGGCTGCCGTCTATGGGGTCACACAGAGTCGGACACGACTGAAGTGACTTAGCAGCAGCAGCAGCATGTTAATATTTGAGCCCACAATAAATAAAAAGTGAAGGATAGAGCATAGCAGCACACATTCTTATTAATGTTGCATTAGGAGGTATTAAGAAATGAAATGCAGGATTATCAAGGTGCAATGAGGTTCTATGACATAAAGAAATATGATTTAAACTCAATTCAAAAACATCAAAAGTGGTTACCATAAACTTTGGCAAAGGCAAGAAAACTATTCATTTAAAATAATCACTAAAACCAAGACAAAAATCTTGCCAGTGTATTTGGTTGAGATATGGGAGCTGGGAGCAGGAAAAGCAGGATAAAGGAAACTAGCTGATGGAAAAACACAATGTACACATTCATATGTATCAAATGCAATAATCAAAGCTGAGAAAACATAGATAACTTTGAACATTGGGGTTCCAATAATCATATTTTCCAAATTCCGGATTGGATAAAGAAACATAAAATTTACTTTTTCCTAAAAGCAACTTTTTAAATGTATCAGAATTGTTTCCTACCTTTCATGAGTTTTACAAGGCCAACAATAAGTAAAGCAACTTTGGGGACACACTGTTCAAACTCTGATGAAACTCATGCTGGATAGAGTATCTGGTATAATGATAATTGTCCTTACAGTAAATTATGCATTTGAATGTAGGTATAGTTAAAATTTTTAAGAATAACTAGAAATACATTTGAAAAAACTATAGAAGCTTAAAATTCTATTTTGTGAGTGCAATCAAAAATGCAAAGGTTATGTAATTTTAAGAGTGTATTCAAGATGCATTAAGAAAATGCACAAAGAAACAAGTCTATGATTAAGAAATAAGAATGACTTCATAACTGCGAACACTTGATGACTAAAACTGATTGGAGATGGAACCCAGAGCTATACCCAAGACACATGCTCATCAGCTTTCAAAAACAACAATAAAGTGAAGTTTGAAGAAAACATTTCATTTAAAGAAGTGAAAGGTAGGATTGATCACTATTGCACTCTTTTTGCTTTCTGTGATAAAGGTTGTTTTTTTTTGTTTTGTTTTGTTTTGGTTTTTTTTGCAGCATAAAGAATGATCAGAAAGAAATGGAAAAATGAGCTCTCTGAAGAAAGACGGATTTTCTCCAAATGAAAAACCTTTCAATGTTTTCACCAAATCTTTTAAGCTTCGTTAAAAAAAAAAAAAAAAAAAAACCTTTAAAATCAAAGTTTTGCAATAAACTTTGAAGTTTGCCTATCACATATATTTGGGAGTTTCTAGGATAATGAGAATAAAATTGAATATTCTAAATATTTGGTATATAAACTCTTTGCCAAACTTAATTCCTAAAGTTATAGAAGCCACATAACTGCATTTTCTGGCTTCCATTGCTTTACCAACATGTTAGATAATTAAAAAAAATTTCCCCAGTGGTCTAAAACATGCATTTGTTAGAATCTTTTTAAAAGTTTACCAAAATCTTTAGAATACAAAAGGCAGCACCAAGATGTGCAGAGTCCCAAGTAGACTCAGAAATAACAAAGGCACAGTTGATAAATGTACAATATGGAAGGATAATGAAAGGGTTTGACAAGAAAACATATTTGAGGATTCTAGGATTAGGCCTGGGAAAACCAGAAAGCATTTCAGGTTTGCTTTCTGAGCATAAGTGACAGTAATGGGGGAAAAAAAACCAGGTTTGGGAATCAGCTAGACTTGGGTACAAACCATAATTCTACCACGAGCAATTCATTTAGTCTTTCTTAGCTTCAGTTTCTTCATCTCTAAATGGGAATAAAATATGACTTCACAGAGTTGTGAAGGTTAAATAATATATGAAATATATATTTATATATAATAATGCATTAAGTGCATTTGCAATACATTAAGTATAATGCATTAACTAATTTGCAAAGTTATTATGATGATGAATTTGGGCAAATTAACTAAGTATCAGTTTTAAACTTTTTTTATCCTAAAAATGAGGAATTAATAATGCCTACCACCATTGACTTGGCAGAATTAAACAGGATAATGTATGCAAAATGCCTATTATAATAAAATTCCCCTTTCCCTCAGAATAAATATAAAATACCCTTGCTTCTTTTGGCAATTGATATTTTTAATGAAGAGATGTGCAATTGAGATATATGGGAAATGTATTATAATTTACATCTCATTAGTGGAAAATTTCATCTGAGATTTTATGAGTTGTGCCATGAAATGGCCAGAGAAAACAAGTGGGCAATCATGGGCTTAAATTTTGTATTTGAGACATTTACAGTCTATAAGGCCTTTTCCAAGGTATCACGTTCTCAGAAAATGAAATGAAAATTCGTATAAAGTCCTTCATGTGAGCAAGTTGCTCAGTTGTGTCTGACTCTTTGCAGTCCCATGGACTGTAGCCCACCAGGCTCCTCTATCCATGGAATTCTCCAGGCAGGAACATTGGAGTGGTTAGCGGATCCCTCCTCCAGTGGATCTTCCCAACCCAGGGATCAAACCCAGGTCTCCTGCACTGCAGGCAGATTCTTCACCTTTTGAGCCATCAGGGAAGCCCAAAGTCCTTCATGGTTGAACCCTAATCTATTGTATTTCATTATCTTATCTTCTATCACTTTCCTATGCACTGCTTTGCAACTACACCATGATCTTCATCACCCCTTTCTTCCCCTTATTCTACCCACTGCTGCTTTTATCTATCTCATTAACTCCCACCCACTCAATAGAAATATTCTTTTCTATAACAGATTTCCCAGTTCTCCAGACAGATACTTTCTCTAGGCTTATAGTATTCTGACATTTTGAACTTAACCTGTATCATAGTATTTACTGGATTGTATTTAATTAGTCTGTTAGTTGATTTGCCTTCCCCATCAGACTTTGAGCATCTCAGGCGCAAAGGACTGAATTCATTTTTGGAACCACATTAGTGCTTACTCCAGGCTAGGTACCATGGTGTTCAATAAACGTTAGGTGAAGTAAAAAATGAGTACTGGGGATAATTTTGATGTCAGGGGTGACTTGCACAATTATCTAACATGTATATATATTAGAAAAAAAAAACCCTATAAACAGGAAGTTGTTTATACAGTTCCAGTGAAAAAGTAAAAGTGTTAGTTGCTTAGTCATGTCCGATGCTTTGCGATCGCATGGACTGTAGCCAGGCTTTTCTGTCCATGGGATTCTTCAGGCAAGAATACTGGAGTGGGTAGCCATTTCCTTCTCCAAGGGACTTCCCAAACCAGGGATTGAACTTTGATATCCCACATTCCAGGCAGATTCTCTACCATCAGAGCCACCAGGGAAGCCCAGTGTTAGTTGCTTAATCATGTCCAACCCTTTGTAACCCCATGGACTGTAGCATACCAGGCTGCTTATCCATGGAATTCTCCAGGCAAGAATACTGGAGTGGGTAACCATTCCCTTCTTCAAGAGATCTTCTCAACCTAGGGATGGAACCTGGGTGTCCTGCATTGCAGGCAGATTCTTTACTGACTGAGCCACCAAATGTACCTAAACTTTGGCCTGTACTACTGAAAATGCATTATCATTACCATTTTACCCCTACTTTGCATCTTTCCCTCACTGATGTGTGTCCAATGGATTAGTCTGGGTCATGGGGGTACTACAAACTCTGACAAACTAGCTATATCTATAGTCTGATTCCAAGAATATATAGATACTTAAATGTTTTCTGGATGAGACTTACATGTAATCTTGTTTACATCTGTGGACCATTTATAAAGAAAAAAGAGATTCTGACTCCCCCCACCCCAAGCATGACAAATGCTCTACCTCTTAATATGCTTCAGTTCAGTTCAGTTCAGTCGTTCATTCATGTCCAACTCACTGTGACCCTATAGACTGCAGCACAACAGGCATCCCTGTCCATCACCACCTCCCAAAGCTTACTCAAACTCATGTCCATCAAGTTGGGGATGCCATCCAACCATCTCATCCTCTGTCATCCCCTTCTCTCCTTCAATCCTTCCCAGCATCAGAGTCTTTTCCATTGAGTCAGTTCTTCACATCAGGTGGGCAAATTATTGGAGTTTCAACTTCAGTTCAGTCCTTTCAATAAATATTCAGGACTGATTTCCTTTACGATGGACTGGTTGGATCTCCTTGCGGTCCAAGGGCCTCTCAAGAGTCTTCAACACCATAGTTCAAAAGCATCAATTCTTCGGCACTCAGCTTTCTTTATAGTCCAACTCTCACATCCATACATGACCATAGGAAAAACCATAGCTTTGACTGAATGGACCTTTGTTGGCAAAGTAACGTCTCTGCTTTTTAATAAGCTGTCTAGGTTGGTCATAACTTTTCTTGCAAGGAGTAAGTGTCTTTTAATTTCATGGCTGCAATCACCATCTACAATGATTTTGGAGCCCCGCAAAAATGAAGTCTGTCACTGTGTCCATTGTTTTCCCATCTATTTCCCATGAACTGATGGGACCCGATGCCATGATCTTAGTTTTCTGAATGTTGAGTTTTAAGCCAACTTTTTCACTCTCCTCTTTCACATTCATCAAGAGGCTCTTTAGCTCTTCTTTGCTTCTGCCATAAGGGTAGGATCATCTGCATATCTCTGGTTATTGATCTTTCTCCCAGCAATCTTGATTCCAGCTTGTGCTTCATCCAGTCAGGCATTTCTCATTATGTACTCTGCCTATAAATTAAATAAACAGGGTGACATTATACAGCCTTGATGTTCTTCTTTCCCGATTTGGAACCAGTCTGTTGTTCCATGCCGAGTTCTAATTGTTGCTTCTTGATCTGCATACAGATTTCTCAGGAGGCAGACAAGGTGCTCTGGTATTCCCATCTCTTTAATTTTCCACAGTTTGTTATGATCCACACAGTCAAAGGCTTTGGCATAGTTAGTAAAGCAGAAGTAGATGTTTTTCTGGAACTCTCTACTTTTTCCATGATCCTTCAGATATTAGCAATTTGATCTCTGGTTCCTCTGCCTTTTCTACATACAGCTTGAATACCTGGAAGTTCACAGTTCACATATTGTTGAAGCCTGCCTCAGAGAATTTTGAGCATTAATTTACTAGCATGTGAGATGAGTGCAATTGTGTGGTAGTTTGAGCATTTTATGGCATAGGAATAAAACTGTCCTTTTCCAGTCCTGTGGCCACTGCTGAGTTTTCCAAATTTGCTGGCATATTGAGTGCAGCACTTTCACAGCATTATCTTTCAGGATTTGAAATAGCTCAACTGGAATTACATCATCTTTACTAGCTTAGTTTGTAGCGAGGCTTCCTAAGGCCCACTTGACTCCACCTTCCAGGATATCTGGCTCTAGGTGAGTGATCACACTATCATGATTATCTGGGTCATGAAGATCTTTTTTGAATGGTTCTTCTGTGTATTCTTGTCACCTCTTCTTAATATCTTCTGCCTCTGTTAGGTCCCTACCATTTCTATCCTTTGTTGTGCCCATCTTTGCATGAAAATTCCCTTGGTATCTCTAATTTTCTTGAAGAGATCTCTACTCTTTCTCATTCTATTGTTTTCCTCTGTTTCTTTTCACTGATCACTGAGGAAGCTTTCTTATCTCTCCTTGCTATTCTTTGGAACTCTGCATTCAAATGGGTGTATCTTTCCTTTTCTCCTTTGCCTTTTGATTCTCTTGTTTTCTCAGCTATTTGTAAGGCCTCCTCAGACAGCCATTTTGCCTTTTTGCATTACTTTTTCTTGGGGATGGTCTTGATCACTGACTCCTGTACAATGTCACGACTTCTGTCCATAGTTCTTTAGGCACTCTGTCGATCAGATCTAATCCCTTGAATCTATTTGTCAATTCCACTGTATAATCATAAGGGATTTGATTTAGGTCATACCTGAATGGTCTAGTTGGTTTTCCCGACTTTCTTCAATTTAAGTCTGAATTTGGCAATAAGGAGTTCATGATCTGAGCCACAGTCAGCTCCTGGTCTTGTTTTTGCTGACTGTATAGAGCTTCTCCATCTTTGGCTGCAAAGAATATAATCAATCTGATTTCGGTATTGACCATCTGTGATGTCCATGTGTAGAATCTTCTCTTGTGTTGTTGGAAAGGGTGTTTGCTATGACCAGTGTGTTCTCTTGGCAAAACTCTATTAGCCTTTGCCCTGCTTCATTCTGTACTCCAAGGCCAAATTTGCCTGTTATTCCAGGTGTTTATTGACTTCCTACTTTTGCATTCCAGTCCCCTATAATGAAAAGGACATCTTTTGAGGGTGTTAGTTCTAAAAGGTCTTGTAGGTCTTCATAGAACCGTTCAAACAAGCTTATCCAGCATTACTAGTCGGGGCATAGACTTGGATTACTGTGATACTGAAAGTTTTGCCTTGGAAACGAACAGAGATCATTCTGTCATTTTTGAGACTCTATCCAAGTACTGCATTTCAGACTCTTTTGTTGACTATGATGGCTACTCCATTTCTTCTAAGGGTTTCTTGCTGACTGTAGTAGATATAATGGTCATCTGAGTTAAATTCACCCATTCTAGTCCATTTTAGTTTGCTGACTCCTAGAATGTCGACGTTCACTTTTGCCATCTCCTGTTTGACCACTTCCAATTTGCCTTGATTCATGGATCTAACATTCCAGGTTCCTGTGCAATATTGCTCTTTATAGCATCTGACTTTACTTCCATCACCAGTCACACCCACAGCGGGGTGTTGTTTTTGCTTTGACTCCATCTCTTCATTCTTCATGCAGTTATTTCTCCACTGATCTCCAGTAGCATATTGGGCACCTACTGACCTGGGGAGTTCATCTTTCAGTGTCCTATCTTTTGCCTTTTCATACTGTTCATGGGTTCTAA
Organism: Bos indicus x Bos taurus; assembly: GCF_003369695.1. Lineage (NCBI taxonomy): Eukaryota > Metazoa > Chordata > Mammalia > Artiodactyla > Bovidae > Bos > Bos indicus x Bos taurus. Next base: position 10,098 of record NW_020867265.1, on the reverse strand, counting down.
AGGCAAGAATACTGAAGTGGTATGCCATTCCTGTCTCCAGTGGATCACGTTTTGTCAGAACTGTCCATCATGACCTGTCTGTCCTAGGTGGCCCTACATGGCATGGCTCATAGCTTTATTGAATTAGATAAGGCTGTGGTCCATGTGATCAGATTGGTTAGTTTTCTGTGATGTGGTTTTCATTCTGTCTTCCCTCTGATGGAGAAGAATAAGAGGCTTATGGAAGTTTCTGATGGGAGAGACTGACTGAGGGGGAAACTGGGTCTTGTTCTGATGGGCAGGGCCATGCTCAGTAAATAGGTTTAGGCATGCTGTTTATTCAAATCAGTAACCCATTTCCAAAATTGCCGTAGTGTGCTTCAAAGCTACAAACATTAGGAAAAGGAGTATTAGTGGTCCAGTTACTGACAGAACGAAAGGCCTGCAATAATTGTGCATTTATGCACTTCCCTTCCTTCAAATGCTTTCTAATAATGCTAAAGACTACTCTCATTGCCTCAGCAATAGGATTAACTTTGGCTATAAAAAACATAGGAGACAAAGCTTTCTTGGGGTGACTGCTCCATGGAAGTAATTTTATAATTTCAAGTAGCCAGCCCCCCCAAGGGTTTCAAACTTGATTGTATGGAATAAATGTACTGTAAGTTCAATAAATGCAGTAAATAAGTATGTAAATCAATAACTAAATGTACAAATGTTTAGATGTGAACAATAGTATTGCTTTGCTTTGATTCAATTTTCAGGGATTTCTAAAACAAACAAGAAAGAAAAAAACAACTTCACTCAGTCTCATTCACTAAATTTTGTAGGAAGACCTGGCAGACACAGAATTTTCCATGGAAGGAGAGAATTTATTTCCATCCTCTGCAAAATTTTGGCAAGAATGGGATTCTGTGCTCTATAGTTCTTGAAAAAATGTTTAATTAACCCTTTGGAATCAGATAAGGAAATTCAATTGGGAGAAATGGGACACTTCAGTGGGAAAGCAATTGATTTATTCAGAGACCACTAATGGGTTAGTGGAGGACTGGAAATCAGAACTGATATTAGTGTTATCACTTCTAGGCTGCTGGGTGTTTTGCCTAATGGTTCAAATGAATTGAAATCTACAAACTTTACCCCTCTAAAGTACTTGTAGTACTTTTGTATCACACAGGTCTCCTTCTATGCTTAGAGTTCTGTTGACTTAGGAAATAGATTTTTATTAGGACTCAATGAGATATACAGTTCACCCTCAGTATCCATGAATTTCGTGTCTATGAATTCAACCAACTGTAAACTGGATAGGTTGAATCTGCAGATGCAGAACAGGGGGACACAGAACCCACAGACACAGAGGGCCAACTGTATTCATAATACTACATAATACACTTCATATGGAAGACTTGAGCATCCACAGATTTAGGTACCAACCTGTGGCTTTCAATCTGTGGGGGATTGGCTTCTGGAACCAATAACCCATGGCTACCAAGGGATGACTATACTCTTTGCTCACGACAAGAGTTGTACTTGTTGGTGAAATAAACTAACATCGACCTCATTTGTACTCAGCTCAGCTGACTCCAGTTAGCATCTAAGAGGAAATTCAAGTAGGATTTCTGTGCTATAACTCATATCTGTCAAAATCTTCCAGATTCTCAGCTTCCCAGACAATACAAAAGATATATGGCTTATCACCAATTTTCAATCTCTACTATCTCAAAAGCCTTTGGGAGGAAATCAGCTTGTAGCATCAGTTATCTTACACTTTTTTTCAATATTAACACAATGAGGAAATGTGTCATGAACTGAAAACAGTTTAAAAAATTAATGAACTTGTTTGTTAGACATTTTGATGAAACTTCACCACATGGCATGCGCTGATGAGATAACTTCTTTCCATAACTGTATATTTCAAAATGGAAAAGCTTTTAAAGGTGGTTAGTTAAGTGGATAGATAGGCAGAGAAACAGGCACTGAGCTTGGAATTAGATTTAGGTTTCCGGCTAGTCTCGTTTCCCTTCTCAGTTTGGCCACAGACTCATCTTTGGGAAAATCGGTTAGGTACCTCTTCTTCAGTGTAGCCATCTCTAAATGACAAGATTTATTTATGACTTTAAAATAAATCTTTTGAGAGTCTAAATTATTGGAACTATACTGGAATCAGTAAACATGGTAATTTTTAAATTATTTTATTTCATTCTTGCTAGAATAACTTGTAGCATACTACAGATCAGATCAGATCAGATCAGTCGCTCAGTCATGTCCGACTCTCTGTGACCCCATGAATCGCAGCACGCCAGGCCTCCCTGTCCATCACCAACTCCCGGAGTTCACTCAGACTCACGTCCGTCAAGTCAGTGATGCCATCCAGCCATCTCATCCTCTGTCGTCCCCTTCTCCTCTTGCCCCCAATCCCTCCCAGCATCAGAGTCTTTTCCAATGAGTCAGCTCTTCACATGAGGTGGCCAAAGTACTGGAGTTTTCAGCCTTAGCCATCATTCCCTCCAAAGAAATCCCAGGGCTGATCTCTTTAGAATAGACTGGTTGGATCTCCTTGCAGTCCAAGGGACTCTCAAGAGTCTTCTCCAACACCACAGTTCAAAAGCATCAATTCTTCGGTGCTCAGCCTTCTTCACAGTCCAACTCACATCCATACATGACCACAGGAAAAACCATAGCCTTGACTAGATGGACTTTTGTTGGTAAAGTAATGTCTCTGCTTTTGAATATGCTATCTAGGTTGGTCATAACTTTCCTTCCAAGGAGCAAGCGTCTTTTAATTTCATGGCTGCAGTCACCATCTGCAGTGATTTTGAAGCCCCCCAAAATAAAGTCTGACACTGTTTCCACTGTTTCCCCATCTATTTGCCATGAAGTGATGGGACCGGATGCCATGATCTTCGTTTTCTGAATGGTGAGCTTTAAGCCAACTTGTTCACTCTCCTCTTTCACTTTCATCAAGAGGCTTTTGAGTTCCTCTTCACTTTCTGCCATAAGGGTGGTATCATTTGCATATCTGAGGTTATTGATATTTCTCCCGGCAATCTTGATTCCAGCTTGTGTTTCTTCCAGCCCAGCGTTTCTCATGATGTACTCTGCATAGAAGTTAAATAAACAGGGTGACAATATACAGCCTTGACGTACGCCTTTTCCTATTTGGAACCAGTCTGTTGTTCCATGTCCAGTTCTAACTGTTGCTTCCTGACCTGCATACAAATTTCTCAAGAGGCAGATCAGGTGGTCTGGTATTCCCATCTCTTTCAGAATTTTCCACAGTTTATTGTGATCGACACAGTCAAAGGCTTTGGCATAGTCAATAAAGCAGAAATAGATGTTTTTCTGGAACTCTCTTGCTTTTTCCATGATCCAGTGGATGTTGGCAATTTGATCTCTGGTTTCCTCTGCCTTTTCTAAATCCAGCTTGAACATCAGGAAGTTCATGGTTCACATATTGCTGAAGCCTGGCTTGGAGAATTTTGAGCATTACTTTACTAGTGTGTGAGATGAGTGCAATTGTGCGGTAGTTTGAGCATTCTTTGGCATTGCCTTTCTTTGGGATTGGAATGAAAACTGACCTTTTCCAGTCCTGTGGCCACTGCTGAGTTTTCCAAATTTGCTGGCATATTGAGTGCAGCACTTCACAGAATCATCTTTCAGTATTTGAAAGAGCTCAACTGGGATTCCATCACCTCCACTAGCTTTGTTCGTAGTGATGCTTTCTAAGGCCCACTTGACTTCACATTCCAGGATGTCTGGCTCTAGGTCAGTTGATTACACCATCGTGATTATCTGGGTCGTGAAGATCTTTTTTGTACAGTTCTTCTGTGTATTCTTGCCACCTCTTCTTAATATCTTCTGCTTCTGTTAGGTCCATACCATTTCTGTCCTTTATCAAGCCCATCTTGCATGAAATGTTCCTTTGGTATCTCTGATTTTCTTGAAGAGATCTCTAGTCTTTCCCATTCTGTTGTTTTCTTCTATTTCTTAGAAATGTCCAAAGTCACTGGGACATTACAAATTTTCCTATGAACAAACTCCCTCCCCCACAAAAAAACCCAGCACTTCAAAAAAAAAAAAAAAAAATTGACTAATAAATTCTTGAGTTAAAAGAAACTGAACATATAGCATATTTTCTTGACCCTTTTATATAGAAACTTCACTAGAAAAGAAGCCTCAAAGTGTGACTGACTGAAAATGTGGCCATCCCTAAACAGACATTTGAATGTTTACTGGATGCACCGTGAAATCTTCTTTCAAAGTTCCTGGGGCAGAAGGGCTCCAACAACTATATCCGTGATCCCCTGTCACTCTTGCAGGTCCTGCAGAAATCAGCTGAGAGCCTGACTAGATTCTCAGACTAAAAGCTATGACTGTTTGGGAGGGTATATAACTCCCTTACAATTTAATAAAGTTCAGAAATTTCTTAGTTGATTTCTGAGGATTTGTTTTCTAATTTGCTACTTTCCTACACGAAACTTCTCCCATTACAATTTCTCAGTATATTCTGTTCAGTAAATAAGCAAAGCAGAATTTGGAACCCACTTTTAGGACTTGTGATTGTTCTGGAGAATAGGATCTGGAGTTGCATCACTAAAATTGTGTAAGGGAGGGTTTGGGCAAAGGGAGCTAAAGTCCTCCGTGATTTTGTTATAAGTTTTGAATTTCTAGGTGAGTTTGTATCAAAAACTACAGAGATCTGGACAGGTTGCAGAATATCACTTCAAACATGTAGTAACCACGTCATTCCCACTTCTCAGGTTATGTTCCCTTCTCAGTTTACTGAGCCACTCTGTTCAAGGCACCAATGACTATTGCTAACTCCTGCATGCTCTATGGGTGTTACTCTCTAGTTCCTCTCTCACATCGGCCCATGCTAACGCACCTTCCTCCTGAGGCTCTCTCTACCTCTGGTAAATATGTCTCTCTCCATTTAATCATGCTTTTCCTCCTACCTCTCTGCTGACTCTTTCTCATTCTTTGCTGATGACCTGTCCTCTGAACATTCTTTAAATAATGATGCAATTAACTTATGCAAGGGATACCTAATTAAACCACAACTGGGTTAAAGTACACCTGCTTTTAAACAGAGCCATTTTCCTCTGGAAAGGTGGGGGTATCACAAATAACTGCTACTTCCAAAGCAATAAGAAAGCATAGAGGAAGAAGAGCGAAATGGTAGCAGGAGAACACCTAAAATGAGCTGTGCTCCCTTTATCGTTTTTTGTTACCAAAATCTAACCAAAGTTATTATCTTTATGAGGACAGAACTTTTCCAACGTGAACAGGAGTTTCCATCTACTCCTGTGCTAATACCCCAAACAGTCCCTGAACACTTGTCTTAGCACGTTTCATCCCCCTTTTCTCATAATATGAATTATTCAGCAAGATTACTTGACTTATCACTCAATTTCAACAGTAAAGCAAATATTAGTAAGCCAATGCTTTAAAGCAATTAAGGCTCTGAATGGCAACAGATAGATTTACCCTAATGCTTCAAAGAACAGTTTCTCTGAGATAAACTCAAACAAATCCCTAATTGGGTTTATAGTGATCAGACATTACCACCACCCGGGTCAGATTCCACCAGTGAAAGATTGGAAAGAGAAATTTCCTAAGATAAATACAATTAAAACTTATACAGAGAGCAAGGATAGGAAATCTAAAGTAAGACATCTCAATCATTTTAACTGAGAGCTGGATTATGAAATAGAGTTGCTATAACCTTTTCTGGGTATCTTTATTCACTCTTTTTCTGGCCCTGGGGAGTTCCTTCTTCTCAATGTACCTATCTACTAAGGTAAAATTAATTAATACTGCTAATGACATAAGATGTTGCTCCTTAAAGTGTGAAGGTGGCAGGATCATTTAGAATTCAGCTTGATGAGGCAGATTCTCCATTATAAAAAGTAAGCTGCTTTCAATCCAGATGATGTCTCAGTATTTAAAACACAGGACAATGGTTCTCAGTTGGGTGACTTCAACCTTCCTATAGCCAATTTAAAATTCCTGCAGGTGTTGGAACCCTTCCCTGTATATAGCTTTTGAAACTATATCCTGAGAAACAATGCCCAGAATTTAGTGCCAGCTACTGTTTTAAAAAGCTTGTAACAAGTGTTAACTTAAGTAAGACTCACTACAACCTTCTGAATTAGATAGAAGTATTATCTTCAGCTTATAGATATGGAAACTTTGACACAAAAAAGGTAAAATATTTTAACTAAGTTCACTAACCTATGAAGTGACAAAGCTGGGATTTAAGCTCATGTTTTTCATTAACAAGTTACATTATCCAAGTTTCTTTGAAACCTTGTTAGCATTCTCTGGAAAGTAAAGACAGAGTGATTAGAGAATACCAAATATGGAATGGTGAAAACAAAGTGGCTCAGTCTCAATGGTTTTGGTCTTGGTGGTCCATCAATTCAAAATTTCTTGAACATCTGTGATGTGCTAAGTGCAATGTCAGGTTGTTCCTTACCCTTATGGGGCCTGTGGTGTGGTGAGGAAACAGACACAGACATATGTAACAAAGGAAGTAAACAAACTGTAAGTGTATAATGGTGTTCAATATACACGGTATGATGGAAACAACTGTGAAACAAATAGAAGATCAAGGCACAACCAGCAGGTTTCCTGAAGGTGCAGGAAAAGCTTCTCAGAGGATATGGCAGTGGAGCTAAGACTAAAGGATGAGGAGTTAGCAATGACAAGTCTGGGGATGGAGATGGAGAGTGGTGGGAACAGGTGTGGTTCCTGCTGAGGGAACATGTGCAAGGGTTGAGGAAAGAAGGAGGTAGCTTGTATTTGAAAACAATTGAGGACAATCAGCATTGCTGTGTCTTAGTGATGGACAAAATTAACTCTCCATTTAGATATCATTGCAGCTAAAGCATTTATTAAGATTCTTTTTTAAAATAATAAACTATTATTTCTAACAGTTTGCACATAAGTATGCAAGCATGAAATCTAAAAATCATTGTGTAGGGTGGAGCAAAGTGTGAGGGGTTTATCAGTGTAGTATCTGCCCTGGGTGTATTTTATTGATGCACACTTTCCAGCAACAGACCTTTGAAAAAGGAGAGACAATTTTCCTTCTCAAAAATCTACCCCAGGACCACGTTTTTACATTTTTTTTTTAGACTTGGAAATCGCAGACAGGCTGTTAGGTGGGTTTGTATACACACATACACACATGCAGACACAGACAAATGAATTAATCATTCAGGTTAGAGAGTCTCAGGCAAAGGAGAGATTGGCCAACACACTCAGGCCAAAAACTGTACAGAACTTCAAATGAGAGGGAAATGAAAAGGATGGCAAGATTCAGGAAGAAGAGGTGAGAATCTCAGGCTTCAACACCATATCGATACACTGAGCAGATTATTTACAATCAACTCTGGCTCTTGGAGAGCAAAACCTTGTTGGAAAATTCACTGAGCAGGAAGGGACTCATTTTCTTTTTTGTCAGTGATTATATAATTTTCCTATCTTCTTCAATAATAAAGACTGTTCTATGTAGCACATGCCTTCCTTGCCTTTTATCTCTACTAACATCCCACTCCAAGTTCAGAAGCAATGATTTGGGATCAGCTTGGGGCTGAGTCCTGGCTACCACTGGAGCCACCATGGCTCTGTAATTGCCTTTGGGCAAACTACCAACCGCTGCAGATCATCTCCAATATGGGTGGTTTTCACCAGTGTTTCTCAAATTTTGGTGGAGAAATAATGAACAACACAGAGGAAAACCAATTAAAGGAGAACAAAGCCTGGGCATTTATATTTTCACCAAGTTCTCAAGGTGATCTTCATATTCACCAAAGTTTGAGAAACACTGACTTTGGAGAATAAAGAGCCAATGTAACAGGTACTTTGCCATCTATAAGTGTGCTCTAACTCAGATTATGTAGCAAATGGAAAGGATTTTTTGTCTTTGTGGAGTCCAAGATCTGAATCCCTATGTGGGTTCTATTGCCTACCAACTATGGGAGTTTTGCTGAGTCACTTAAATTATGTGATCCATGGTGTCCTCATTTGTTAAACAGGAATAATAATGCCCACGTCAAGGAGCAATAATGCCCATCCCCAAGGCATGGGGTTTAATGAGACAAAGTGGCTCACAGAAGGTGACTGAACATGTTGGATGAAGAAGAATCTCTTTACTATACTTGAATTTCTTTACATATTTAGAACTTCTAGACACAAAACTTACATGGCTTAACTCTATGAAAGCTCTCTTAAGGCTTAGATTACGAATCTCTTGAATGTAGAAATTGAAAGTATGACTATCATTGCCTTTACCCATGACACTCAGTAAATTTTTGACACAAATGCTTTGATTAAATGACACATAGTTCCTGTTTGCCCTCGGTTTAAACCCCCTTTTGGTTTCTTACAGCATTCAATAACCAGAGTTAACTGACCTTACAAAGACTGAGGAAATATTTCGTCTGTTGCGTTAGAAGTTATTTTTATTGACTGTGTGCAAATCCTCTTAACTTGTGACCAAAATCCTAGCTAATGGCAAACATAGGTCACAGTTACTAAATTACACTTCCAAGTTAAGCAATTCTTTTACTTTATTAAACTCAAAAAAACTAAAATCTTACTATTTTGTTAAAAGATTTTGTATAGGCCTCAAAGTCTCCAAAAATGTCTGATGCTGAATAGTAAGGTAATTGCGTATTAGTCATTATGATGATGAGGATTTTAAAATAATTTTTCCAAAAAAAGATGACTCCATAGGGTATACAAGTAACAGCAAAGAAAGCTCAATTTGGTCTCTGCTCTAGTTGGCAGTACAGAGAAGGAAGTAGTTGGAGGGCTGGAGGTGGATGAATGAAAAGCAGAGAAGAGAAAACATGCAGTACCTTATGAATGACCACCCTGCTTGAACAATCCCTACTTCATTCAGCAAAAAGGAAGCCACATGCCTAAGTGAGAGGCAGCCAGCCTTGGAGCAAAGAGTCTGTCTCTCTAACGTTCCTTTGTTTTGTCTTCTGACTTCTGAGTTGGTTCCATTACTTTAGACCACAGAGCCCACATCTCTCTTATTCATTTCTACCTCCCCATTTTTCTATTTTCATTCTTTCCTCCTTTTTCTCCTCCTCTTTCTCTCTGATCTTTTTTTCTTTTTTCAAGGAAAGAGATAATAAGTGAAGAGGTATTCTATATTCTCCCTGTAAAGACTTCCTTTTCCTTTCTCCACAAACATCTTTCATACCTTAACGGGTAAAGATAGATGACAATGTCTTTCGACACTAATTCAAATTCCTCAGTATTGACAGCTTATACCACTAGAAGAAACTTGATTAAGAGACTATTAGTAGAAAATTGTAAACTAAATCCTATTTCCTCAATCTTTTCAAAGATTTCTTGATTAAAATGGTCACAAGATAACATTAAGCCCTGGTTTTTTAAATTTTATCCAGAGGAAACCAGAATTGAAAGAGATGTACCCCAATGTTCATCGCAGCACTGTTTATAATAGCCAGGACATGGAAGCAACCCAGATGTCCATCAGCAGATGAATGGATAAGAAAGCTGTGGTACATATACACAATGGAGTATTACTCAGCCATTAAAAAGAATACATTTGAATCAGTTCTAATGAGGTGGATGAAACTGGAGCCCATTATACAGAGTGAAGTAAGCCAGAAAGAAAAACACCATTATAGTATACTAATGCATATATATGGAATTTAGAAAGATGGTAATGATAACCCTGTATGCGAGACAGCAAAAGAGACACAGATGTATAGAACAGTCTTATGGACTCTGTGGGAGAGGGAGAGGGTGGGACGATTTGGGAGAATGGCATTGAAACATGTACAATATCATATATGAAATGAATCGCCAGTCCAGGTTCGATGCAGGATACAGGATGCTTGGGGCTGGTGCACTGGGATGACCCAGAGCGATGGTATGGGGGAGGGAGGAGGGAGGGGGATTCACGATGGGGAACACGTGTATACCTCTGGCAGATTCATGTTGATGTATGGGCAAAACCAATACAATATTGTAAAGTAATTACCTCAATTAAATAATAAATTTATATTAAAAAATAAAATTTTAACAATAAATCTTTTGTGGTTTTTAAGGGAATCTTTATGCTAATTTATA